>NC_079438.1:44791877-44891877 GCF_903798145.1 Danio aesculapii
AATTCTGATTGCGAGGCAGATTACAAGCTGCACTTGATTTCACTATGAGATCCCGACACCTCTTTTTTTTTTTCTTTTCTTCTTCTTTTTGCCGGTTATTAAGCAAGAATGGTGGACACTGAGTTCCTATTACTGAAAGAAAATATTAGCTCCACGTACATAAAGAGAGAGCGAGACCTTGGAAAAACGTTGCTCTGCTATCGCAAACCATTTTTCATAAACCCTCAATGCGGTATTTGCCTCATTCGCTGACAGTGATTAATAGCTCCTGTCAGTCACGTCTCCATTATAATAAGTGTATGTGTATGCGTTTGTTTTTTTGTTTTTTTCACTAGGTGATTAAACCCAGGATGTCTGTCTGTGATATTATGCTTAAATGGTATTTGGAAAGTCGAACACTTACCGGACACAATTAGCCATTTCTTTCTTTGTGAGTCTATACACTTTAAAAAAAATGCTGGGATCCATACAATTTCTTCATGTTGTCTCAACACAAATCAATCAACTTAACTCAATCGTTTTTACAAATTTAAGTGTATTGAACAGAAAACAATTAAGTTGTTAATAAAATCATCTGGATTGGAAAATAAATAATTCTTGCAGGACTTTCAGAGTTCATCAAGATTCTTTGGATTAATCTTCAATGCTGCCGCCTTTATTATATCCCAGTCATGCTCAATAATGTTTATATCTGGTGACTGGACTGGCCAATCCTGGAGCACCTTGACCTTCTTTGCTTTCAGAAACTTTGATGTGAAGGCTGAAGTATATGAAGGAGCACCATCCTTCTGAAGTATTTGCCCTCTCCTGTGGTTTGTAATGTAATGGGTGGCACAAATGTCTTGATTCCTCAGGCTGTTGATGTTACCATCCACTCTGCAGATCTCTTGGGGATACTAAATGTAACCCCAAACCATGATTTTTTTTTTTCACCAAAGTTGCCTGATTTCTATAAGATTCTTGGGTCCATGCAGGTTCCAATAGGTCTTTTGCAGTATTTGTGATGATTGGAATGCAGTTCAACAGATGATTCATCAGAAAAATCTACCTTCTGCCGCTCTTCCAAACCATCAACTAGAAGTAAAGTTATTAATTGTTGCTCTTACAACTGGGATCGATGACAAGACTTTTTTAAGATAGTGTTTATTTATTTATTTTTTTTTTAAGTAGGCTGTGGCTTTAAATGACACTTAGTTTGTTTTAGTGTGCCAAGAAAATCATTTCACCACCACCAACATCCTGAACGATTCAAAAATACATTATGGTTTCATATTTTTAAGTTGTTTAGGCCGAAAATCTGAGCCTACCATCTGAATGCTGCAGCTGAAATTGATAATGACCAGTGTTTTATTGACCAGTTTTGGTGAATTTTTGTTACATTTTTTTGTTTTTGGTGGACTGGAGTGTCATTGGTGTGCTCTTCTTCTGCTGCTGGAGCTCATCTGCTTAATGGTTGAGTTGTGTTGTGTGTTCAGAGATGCTCCTCTGTAGACTTTGGCTGTAAACAAGGGGTAATTTGTGATACCGCTGTGTCACTGAGCTTAAACCGGTCTAGTCATTTTCCTCTGGCCTCTGGCATCAACATGGCATTTTCACCCAAATACTGTAACTGCCACTTGCTGGATGTTTGCTTTTTTTCTGACTATTCTCTGTAAACTCTAGATATGGTTGCACACGGAAATTTCAGTAGATCAGCAGCTCATTGTTAAAATAATTATCTCTGCCTTGATTTTTTTTGTTTGTTGTTGAATTAAATGAACTTTTCAAGTCATCTCAGCTTACATCAAACAAACTGACCGACTTTAAACTTTTAAAAACTTTAGCTTAAAACCTGATTGACTTATTAAAATAAGTTAAAGCAACATAAAAATATGTCTTGTCTTGACTTTTTGTCATTTGTTTTTACAGAGTATTTTTTTGCTTTTTTAATTATATTTAGAAAATTTTATTTCTCTGAGCTAAATTTTCCTTTACATTACTTGTGTATTATTATTATTATTATTATTATTATTATTATTATTATTATTATTATTATTATTATTATTATTAATTTTGCCACACAATTAATTTATCATTTAATAATTGTTTTATTAATTTTAATAATTTTATTTAAACTCATGCATATTTGGATTTTATTTTGCAACTTTGTCATTGTTTAATTTAATTAGTGTTATCTTAAAAACAATACTCATTTAATTCAGGAATTATAAAAAAAAAATTACAATAAATTACTGACTCCAGAATTGCCACAGTATTATGCTGTATAAAAGATTTAACGTTGAAACAGCTCTAATACTTAAATAAGTTATAGGAGATGCATCTTGATGTTATTTAAGTTGACATGGCTTGTAAGGTTAATTTGATTCAAGTTAAACATTAATTTTATTTTAGTGCATGTGCCATTCTTAAATTATATTTGAAATGATTGAGTTTAAATGCCCAGCAGGATCTTTTTTTATGGGTAGCAGTACAATTTCTTATCCGAGATTAATAAAAGTGGATTGTTATTTACATTTCATTGACTTAACTTGTAGTGGTCAGTTTGGCGGTGGGGCTACCTGCTTTTTCAACCAATTACAGATGAGTGTCCTGAAACCTGACGTCAAATGTTTATGTAAATACATTATCCAAGTACACTGTAAAAATGATATGATCAGTAAGTCATGACAACATATTTTTTATGTGAATTAAAACATATTAAACTAAGTTAATAATGTTTCAACATAGTCAGTTTCATGTAATGAAAGTTAAAATGACTCCTAAGGTTAATTGAATTCAATTTAAATTACATTGCTGCTTTAAATGTAGTTTTTACTGTGTATTATTCTAATATAGACACAAATACACACTCTTACACACGTACACACAACATGATCATTCTAAAAAAAGCCTTTAGCAATTTATTCCAGAAATGTGTTCTTCTCATGCTTTATGAATCAGACTCAGTGTTTGTAAATCTAATTGTAAACATGACTATTCGATTAGCATAGATTTATCCTTCTGACAACCGCAAAAAAAAAGAAATGTTTGTTTGTGAGCCAGATCACATGACCCGCGTTGCCCAAACCGCCCTACTTCAGGCTAAAGAGCTTCAATCTGCCCCCTCTTGATGAATGTTTAACAGCAAACAGTTCGTTATGAATATCAATACGCAGACGTAAACGAGCGAGCAAGTGATTATTTCAAACATGTCTTCGTTTGCCTCCGGAGTCTCCAAAGCTTGTGTGGATTTGACTGTGCAAGTACAGAGAAAATTGCAGGTCTTCTTGTGATTGCTTGTTGTCAGCCACCGGGCCTCACATCATTTACCGGAGAGGTCAAACCGCCGTCACCTCCTGTCCAACATACTTATTTGCCGGAGGTCTTGTCGTTATTAGTTTTAATGGTTTATTCAAACAGCTGTGTTGAACGAAAGGTCTTTAGGGCCCCTTTTAAAGTTGAAATGTCAGGGAACCCTGTTTAAACAGGAGCCTGAATTTTTTTCCGAGATGTTGGAGCCCTGAGGGCATGTAATAGCAAAATTTACATGAAGTTAACTTTAAGTGCTCGGGAAACTGCTGCTCATTCACACCCCAGAGTCACACGCACACACGCACACACACACACACACACACGCACGCACACTTTTAATGTGATGAGGCTCAGTGACTGGTGTGTTGTGCTTGGAGCACTGCCATACACTCGTTTGCTTTGCGTGTGTGTGAGCAGATTGCAAAAATCAACACTTGAGATGCAAGTTTATGCGTCTATTTATGCTTATGCATTGATTTGCTTATTGTTATGTTTATTAAATTAATTTCTTCACTATTTTTTGCATTGTATAATCACTTTTTTGTGTAAAAAGTTCAAACTATTTCCTTTTAAAATGTGTTTTGTTGTGATTATTTCTTATTATTTGTATTTTGCATTCTTTGATTAACTTGTTTGCATTGATTTATTTAATTAATTACTTATTTACAAAGATTGTTTCAGTTGGATTTGTGTTGTACTAATATTTTGAACAGTAAATCTTCTCATTTGCCATTGGCAAGGTTAAAAAGGTTAATTTTGGGCTTTATGTGTGTGTGTGTGTGTGCGCTGATTTCTGCCAGCCCAGTCTATTTGTTAGGAGCTCTGTTGCACAGTCGTAGTTTAGCCAAGAGACTCTGATAGAGTGAAACTCTGCAGTCAAGAGCTGCTGAATTTACGACCCTTGTGTAATAATAAGCAATGGAGTCAGATATATGACCCCTTGCTGAAATTATCGACCCTCTGCTGTGGAAGAGTTATAGGCGGTCTCACCTGTCCTCCCACCAGTTCATAATCTCTAAGAGTGCGGACGGGACACTGCGAAAAATCGCCCGTTTTCAGGAAATAGACCCAAAGCTTGCTCATAAACTCAGTGGAAGATGCTATCAGGAAAGCCTCGTGCTGCTCTGTCTTCCATTTGAAAACCTAGAGAAACAGATGCATGAACTGTTTAGAGACCTTTAAAGATAGAACGCTAACTTAAATACATCCTTAAATGTGAATGATTTGGAACGCTCTGCATATTCAGTGTCTCATATAATGCCTTTCTTGTTTTACGGTTGAGATTGTTGTTAGCATGTTGCTAAGCTAAAACATAAAAACGTATCCGCTTGTTAGGTGTGATGTCACACGAAGCGGCTTCCAGGTCCAAGTGTATCGAACTGTATGGGGAGGCTCATCAAATGGTAATAATAAACGTTTACAAACCGCTGTAATACTTTCGAAAATCACGATCGCAATATATACGTCCATGCCTAATATCCGATGGCCAGAAATTGATTAAATTTTTTTTTATATATAAATTGTACTAATTTTGGCATTTATGATGCAGCAAGTCCAGAGACTGTTGTGTACACCATGATTTTATATAAAATTTACTTTAATGTGTGATATGACTAAAAAGTGGTTATAAACGAATATTTTCTCAATTCAAATGAGTAGCAGCCAGGACCCGGAATATGTCACAGATACGTCACGACTTAACAAGCAGATACTCTACACAGTGAGGTACAGTATTCAATTTCGACTCGTTGTCATTTTTATGTTGGACATTTTTATATGTTTGTTATATTCTAGATTATATTGTTTTTTTTTTATTATTGTATCAGTAGTAGACAAAAGTACACTGTAAAAAAATCATATCTTATTAACCTAACTTATAATACTTGGTTTTTTTTTGTGGATTTATTTAAGTTTTATGTACTTATTTAGAAAAGTTCAGCTAACTAGAATGAAGATTTCAAAACCGCATTCAACGAGTTCAGCTAATAAAGTAAAATTTACAATTAAATAAAACAACAACCTAAAAACGGCCACATGGAAATTTTTTACACCGGTCTCTGTCACTGTAAAAACCTTTTATGATCAGTAAGTCATGACAACATATGTTTTTCTGTTAATCAAAGCTTGTTAAACTCAGTTAACCATGTTTCAAGCTAAGTTATAAATGCTTTTCTATAGTAGTTAATTGTAATTTAAGCAAAATGACTTTTAACAGCCTAAACATTGAGGGCAACCATTTAACTTTCCAATCTGTTTTTCGATTTAATCTAAAACATTAAACAAGACCAAAAACATGTACGAAAAATTCCTGAAGAATAAAAATAGTTAACCAAAATTTAAACAGTTTCTTGAAAAATAATGAACATCCATCAGTAAGTACTTTTTACCTTTCAAAAATTTGTAAATGACTTCATTTTAAACAAAAATGATGTTAATCTAAGGTGTCACATCGAGTTTCTGGAGGGCCCCAGCTCTAAGTAGGTATCGCTGCAGCCCGGAGACTGGATTACACCGCAAATAGGTTGGGTGACCTCCAAGTTGGAGGGACTTGCGCCACAAATAGGTTGGGTGACCTCCAAGTGGGAGGAACTTACACCACCAGTAGGTTAAGTGTAGGTGGAGTAGATATTAATAAAACACATCAGGTTACTGTGAGGTTGGGTTTAGGGTTAAGGTAGCTGTAGACGTTAATAAAACAAAACAGTTTACTGTGAGGTTGGGTAAATGTAAGGCGTAGACATTCATAAAGCACAATATTGGACTCCGTGTCATGTACCAGACATTAAATAAAGAAAAACACCATGTTTGTACAGCCCACTTGGAGCTCAAGGCCCACCCATTTGGAGCTGCCTCCCACCTCCGTTTATACCCTCTGCACAATTTAGTTTCAACCCTAATGAACACAACTGATCAAACTAATTGAGTCCTTCAGGCTTGTTAGAAACCTATAGGTAAGTATGTTGAAGCAGGGTTGGAACTAAACTGTGCAGAGTTGCGGTTCTCCAGGACCTGGATTTGACACCTGATCTGAGGTATCTTTACTTTTACTCAAGTGCTTGATTAATAGTCCTCATCAAACAAACCAGAAAACTGAACTACATATTAACACTAAAATAGAATTGCCATCTTTACACAGTCTTTAGGTCGATCCATTAATATGCCACCTCAGTAGGCATGCAGCTTTTCAGCTTTCTGATCAGAGCGAGAGTGGGTTTGATGGATATATTTGCTCCCTCAGCAGTAATAGTTGTGATCTGTCCCAGAAGTCTGCAGTGCTGTAATCTATTCCGCGATCCACAATCTCAGAGAGGCCGAGACATGACATGCCAGTGGAGGAGATGGAGCACTCCACCAGCTTCCGACAGGCAGAGCAAGTTGTTTTCCACACAATCCTAACAGAAGGAAATGCTCTTTAGCTTCTGATCTGAGTTCAGTCGCCATGAAGTTTCCCAGACCCATATTCGGAGTCGATCTTGCATCATGCTTCGATTTAAAGCTTTCAGGGCACCAAACGGAGGGAGAGCATCAAAATCTGGTCATGCCTGGCAGGGGTAATTTGACCCAGAGGAGCTGACAGAAAGATTGCAAGCAGAGCGAGCAGGAGAGAGGTGAATAAGTGAAGGAGGATGAATGGGTAAATGAATTAGAGCTGCTTTCTGTCTGAGCAATTGCGAATTGTGAAACATGTTCTCCATGGTGAGCCAAAGATTAGACTGTATGCTTCAGTCTTCTTTGAGAGAATTTAGTTTTCATCCACTTGTATGCATTTAGCGTGCATCACCATTTTTCACTCTTTGCTCACTCTTTGCATTGTTCATTATTTTTGTTTAACTAAATATCTCTTCTTTTTTTATAGCTTTTAAAAGTTAAAACATTGGTATCTTGTCTTCTGAAAATGAATAGAAACTTGTAGAATAGAAACTTGATGAGTTGTCATTTTATTCAGTAATTCAACATTTTCAGCACCTTTTTTACCAACTGCCCGCAGAAAAAGTGATTGACAGGTACAATATTACAATATACTATACAATAATTATTTATAAAGCACATTTATCTTTATCTTTAACTTATCTTTATTTACTTATGATTTGGTTATGGGTAAAACAAAGACCATGTGGGTCAGGTCGAAAAAGTGGCTAATCATTGTGACCTTAATATGGGTTTTAAAAAATTAAACACTGCTTTTATTCTAGCTAAAATAAAATAAATATTACTTTCTCCAGAAGAAAAAATATTATCAGACATACTGTGAAAATTCCTTTGTTCTGTTAAACATAATTATTATAATTTTTTTAATGTTTTATTTATACATTGTGAAACATTACAAAAATTTACAAAGACATAGACATGTAACAATAAGCAAATGCACTGAAGAGTATTTTGAGCAAATAGTAAGAATATAAATAAATAAACAATAATAAATAAAAATAAGATATTGAAAATAAATAGATAAATAAAATAAAAAAACAACAACACTAGTGCAATCTTATATACATAAAAAACAAGTCTACAATGTGTTGACCAGAAGTAGTTTCCTATAAAAGCTGGGCATTAGGGGGTGGGGACTCAATCAGAAGGAGCAGGGTCAAGCTGAAGAGTTTGGACATATTTTCGAAGGGGTTCCCACAAATGAATAAAAATAGTGCTAGTTCGGTGAAGAGAGTACCTAATTTTTTCTAATTTCATAAAATAAAGAACATTTCTTATCCAACAAGAGTGAGAAGGAGGGTGAGGGCTCTTCCAGTTCAGAAGAATTAATCGCCTAGATAGAAGGGTTAAGAAAGCTACAAAGTCTTGTTAAACATAATTTTGGAAATATTTTAAAAGGAAAAAAAAAAAATCAAAGGGGGGCTATTAATTCTGACTTCAACTGTATACATTGTAATGTCAGTTGTCTTTTATTACAATAGCTGTATGAATTATACATAATAAATATAATTAAAATTAAATCCAGCTATTGAGTTTGTATCTATATACAAATGTTAAGAAAACTTAAACATTGCTGACTTATCTTGCTAAAAGGCAATTTTCTTTAAAATGTACATATGTGTACATAAATAGTCCAAGTGCACATGTAAGACTACTTGTGAACCCTGTTTTATTTTTAGACAGTTTATTATCACTTTCATAATATCCAGTACAAGCGTTTATAATGCTCATCATCAGTTGCTAGGCGATGAGATCAAGAACAAGATCATTCCTCTGCAGGCTCGGTTTGACATCGCTTCGATTAGATGACATGAGAAAGCACTATATATATATTTAACTTAACAGAAAATGTCTTATTTAGTCGTTTCAGCTGGTGTATGGTGTCATGACAGGCCGTACGACTTCTCAAAGTAAACATCTTTTCTGTCAACAAGTGACTCAATGAATGCGAGCATTAAGGTCGAGGGTCGTGAGAGCGAACTTCTGGAAATCACCAGGCTTCCGTTCGACTTTTTGGATGCAGACTTTGGCCTCCAAACGAGGTTTTAATTGACTTGTAAAATTCTTGTGTGCTTGTTTGAGTTTTTTTTCCCCATTTGACTTGCAGTCACATCGCTTCTTGACATTATGACAAGTGCCTTTCCATTTCCCCCCCCTCTTTTTCCTTTGACGAAAACAGACAGGTATGACACTTAACGATTGTGTTGACCTTTCACTATGTCACTTGGTATTTTGATGATAATACGGTTGTGTTCTCTCGCTGTGACATTGTCTTTCTTGAAGCTCCTGAGAAACAATTAGCTGTCAGATGCGGTGAAACTAGCCGAGCCCCAAGCCTCCCGCTGAGGAGTTTCAGCCCTGACAGAGTATTGATTCTCCTTCCTCTCCCATCCTCTTCCTCCTGCTATCTCAGACGTACATCTTTCCCTCCTTTCGCTCTTTCCACTGGATAGCAAGTTAAAACTGCAGAAGCGAGGACAAATCTCTTCAGTATGCTCTCTTATTCTGTCTCACTTTCTCTCTGAATGATCTATTGTTTCTTTAGAAATGATTTTCTTAGGCTGGGAAAGAGAGAGTGTGCGATTCGGGCACTTTGTCAGATATATTAAAAGAAAAAGTTATGAGAGCTGAGGCAGAGGAAGACGGATCCTTTCGCTTACTCGACAGAAGTGCAGTTATTCTGCTAGTCATCATTTCCGGAGCTTTGACAGATGTCTGAGTGTTCAACCGCAAGCTGTCATTAAAGCGGGAAAAAAGGCAGAATGCAAATACAAAGACATTCATATCAACATTTTTATATCAGCTTTGATTGATATATAATGGAATACTTTGTAATTTGATATTAAATTGTGTCCGAGTGTATAGTTTGGCATAGTTGTGATTTTAAGAATTGAATCTATACATTTATTTCTATATCTATATATTTATTACTATTTATTTCTATATATTTATTTATACAATAGTTCTCTCTGGTTCTCGATTCTGATTGGCTGGTAGCCGTGCAATATTATGCAATATCAGAACTCGTACAGCCTCTTTACTCTTGTGTATTACTCCGCCCACATAGAGTGACAGCAGGTCAATAAACTCACTACAGTTTGACAAATATTGCAGCTGTTGGACAACATAATGTACTTTTGAGGCTTTTTAGGCAAGAATGTAGTTGTTTAGATTGTAACTATGCAGTTTATTTATAAGGATAGTGCCTATTTTAAATATTTATAAATTCGGAGATGCATCCATCAGCTTGCCATTGAGCAGAGCAAAGACAGTTGACGTTTAAAATGTAGTTCAGTGACCATATAATTTTATGTGGGGGTGTGTTTGATGCATTGCTCCTTCTTCCTTCACTTTTTTTTTGCATTAATCAATGTTTTCAAATCCCCATTAGCACTGGCACAAGACTTTTTCAAATCGTAAAATTTCTATAAGAAATAGCAGTGAGACAAAAAAAGCCAGCATAACCCGTCTTGCTACCTCCAACTGTCTATTAAAAAATGATGCTGCTCGCCGAGAGCTGCAGGCTGCATGTGTTAAACCATCCGCCTGCTTCCCAAGGTTCGCTTAAACCAGAGAATCTTCTTTATTCATCAATGCGCTGTGTGTGTCCACCATCACACCTAGCGCGATCACGTTTTCCATGCCTTTTATTAAATTGAATCCATACTCATCCATTTCATTTTTATATGAAGTATAGATCGTAACGCAAGCCCACAGGTCAATGCCAGATGGAGACTCGCCGCATGCATATATTCTCATTGCTGATTGGATCACAGGCCAGATTTCATTGCAGTCAAACTCTGTGAGCTTAATCCATGCGTGTGTGAGAGCATGCGGACAAATCCGTGCACATTCTGATTATAGTAATTGTACATTAATGGATATCACTGCCAGCACCAGGCTGAACTTTACTGCAGTCGTCACGCTTTAATCTCCAGTGCAATGCGTCACCTCTCTCTTTACCTGTATGTGAAATGTCTCGCACTTTCTTTCTTTCTATCTGCTAAGTTGTTCCTGCATTATTCCCTATAAGCTGAAGTGCTTTCTCAACAGCCTATTAAGAAATTATCAGAGCATTGCAGCCGGAACAGAATCCCACGCAGTCAGTACAGAGCTTCAGGCGACTTGCAAAATGCCCTGCTTTCTTGTATCTGCTGCATGGATCAGCAGCAGGGTGTTTGGACCGCATCAAATGTAAAGTAGGCAATTGCCACCCTCAAACTAGCTCTTTCTCATTATCTCTTGCTTATCTGGGTCAAAATGATTCGAATATTCACAGTTTGAACTCTCTTTTGTCATGCTTGTTTACGTTCCATCAAGGTGGTTGTGTGCGCTGCTATTCTGTGTTATGTTCAAGTCGAAATTTCCAACGTTCCATTTGAAAGTGTGGATTAGAATGGGTTTGTAGTTGAAATTTCATTATGGAGACTCCACTGGAGTATTCAGACTTGTGCTTTTATGCTTTTAAGAAAATATAGCAAGACTCAGGGAGCTACTTAAGTGTAAATATGAACTTTTTAAGCAAATAAAACACCAAGTAAATGTTAATACTGAATCCTACGTTTTGATTCTGCACTTGTAAAGCCAGTGCTGTCACTTGCTTAAAGTGAATCTTGAATTGGAAATAAAAACTAGTTGGTATTTTGTTAAATGAACGTGACTCAAATATTAAAAATGTTAACTTTTTGTTGTTGTTGTTGTGCTCGTTTACATTCTGTCAAGGTGGTGATTTGGGTTTACTTGTCCTTCACTGTATTCAAGTCATATTTTATTTCAGATTGTTCATCTGTTTTGTATTCTAGTTGGATTTTTTTAGCATTCTGTTTAAGAATGTGGAATATAATAGACTCAAAATCAATATTCCATCATCATCATAATTGGAATAATTGATTTGGAACTTGATTCAGAAGTGTTTGTATGCTTTCAAGCATATATAGCAGGACTCTGGGAACTACTTTAGGGTAATTATGAACTTTTTTAAGCAAATAAAAACACCAGGTTAGCATTGATGCCTCATAGTGAAGCCTCTGTTCTGACTCTACACTTGTAGTGCAACTGTTAGCTTTGCCATTTGCTTGAAATTAGTCAGTGAAAATGAATACTAGTTGGCAGATTCTGGATGAACATTAATTAAATATTCAAGATTTATCCTTTATTATTTACTTTTTTTTATTTGTGCTCATTTGTAAATTGTGCTAAGTAGGCTTTATTGTATTTAATTTAAAGTTTCTAGTATTCTATTATATAATAGGCTTTAAATAATCAAAATTGGAATAATTGATTTGGAACTTGATGCAGAAGTGTTTGTATGCTTTCAAGCATATATAGCAAAACTCAGGGAACTACTTTAGGGTAAATATAAATTTTTTAGGCAAATGAAAACACCAAGCAAGCATTGATGCATCATAATGAATCCTCTGTTTTGAATCTACCTGTGTAGAGCAAGTGCTAGTATTGCTATTTGCTTGAAATTAGTCAATGAAAATGAATACTAGTTGGCATTATCTGGATGAACATGAATCATTTGCATAAATTATTACATGAATCATGCTTATTTACATTAGGGCTCCATGATATTGGAAAAAACTAGCATTGCAATATTTTTATTCAATGCGATATAAATTTCACCAGATGACTCGAACGGCTTGTTAGGAATTCATAATTTTAGATTGGTTTGGATAATTCTGTAGAGTTTATCTGCATAAAATATCCTTTTCAAGAGTGTATCTGCATAAAATACCATTTAAAAAAAATTACAAGCATACTGTAGTTAAATACAACAGACAAAAGATGCAAATAAACAATAATTTATCATTTTCTGGAGTGTCAAACAGTATTTAGAAGCAGAAAATCAATAATAATAATAATAATAATAATAATAATAATAATAATAATAATAATAATAACAATAATATTACTTATTATTATTATTATCATTATTATAATTATAATAATTATAAAAATAACACTATCATTTTGAGTAAATAATTATATAAAGTTCAACTAATCTGTAAGCTACAAACGTTTGTACCAAATGGCTCAAGTTTGCTTCAAATTCTTACTGTCAGGCCTTAAAAACACATGCAAATAATAAACTTTAACTCAAAGGTTAGCATTTGAAATGACTTTAGCCTACTATATTGTTAACTGTAATGTCTGGTCAACTATAATCCCAACTACGTTGCAAATCCCTGCAATGTTACTATTTAGGACTCGCACATTGCGATAACAATGCTGAAACAATATATTGTGCAGCCCTAATTTACATCCTATATTAGGCTCGGTGATTTCCAAAAATCTAATTACTTTTATTAAACTATTATAATTAACATATTTCTTCCATAACCTACAGAAGATAAAAATAGTAGTTAATAGTAACTTTAAAAAACAACATGTAAATAAAAAGCTATCAGCCTTTCTATTTGATCCGCCCGCCACATTGGATTGTGACCCCTGAGGAGATTACATTATAATTAAGGCGCGGAAATAACATCAGATTTAACAGATTGATTTTATGGCACCAGATTAAATTTAACATCAAAACATCAAAAATAAATACAGGCCATGACTGAACATGGAGGATGGTCTCCGAATGGAGGTCCCCAAAATTACACCAAGATTAGACTTGGGCCGATTAGTGTGTGTACACCATTGTGTGCAAGGTTTGTATATTTATAACCACCTACGAGGATAGTGGGGATCGTGAGTCACTGGCATTGTTATTTTAGGGGTCGCGGGCTGAAAAGTTTGGGAACCCCTGCATTATTGTATTTGATTTAAAGTTTTTAACGTTCTAACATCCATGTGCTTGACATTAAAGTTAGATTTTTCAACATCCCATTTAATAATGTGGATTAGAAAAGGCTTGAAATCATCAGAATTGGAATGATTGATTTGGAACTTGATTTAGAAGTGCTTTAATGCTTTCAGGTATATAAATCAGCACTCAGTGGCCTACTGTACATCACTCACAGCAAACATAAAAACATCAAAAAGCAAAAGTTAATACAATAATATTCCATTTAGAAAGCAAATAAATTCAAAGACTCCCCTTTTGATAATTGCACACCCGCAGAGCAAGTCCTGGCATTGCAGATTTGTTTCTGTGCCATGCATTATACAAAAGAATGTTATGTGGTGGGAAGCCTGAGATATTAAATAGGAATATTGCATATCCAACGTTCAAAGGAAGGCGGCATTATTTCTCCAGTTCGTTTGGGGAATTCGAGAAGAATGTGTATTGTAATAGAGATTAGAGATTTTCCACTTGCCTCATCACATGAGCTAGCATTAGCGATTAGCCTACTCACACATGGCTTAAGCAGCACAATGGCTCAAACTAAAATAACCACTTGCGTCTTTCATTTACAGTTACGGCTAAAGGCAGCAGATATTATTACTCATTTAGGATGGCTTGTGGGTTCCAGCCAGTTCTTTGGAGACGTATGTGGCTGGGATTTTTTGGAGAAAGAAGGTGGCATGGGGAGTTTTACTTGGTTTTGCTGTCTAAATCGCATTGACTCATCCACAAGCTGATTTTCATCCTTTATGCCAAGAAAAGTGTGTGAAAGGAAAATGCTGGAAAAACCAGGTCAGACCAGCTTAAGGTGGTCAAGCTAGTCAAACAGTACAATATAGTTAAGTTTGGGGTGCGTTTTATAAAACCGCTATGCTACAGTGCAAATATACCCATATTTTCTTAATTTATAAAGCAACAAATTTGAGATCTTTGTATTTTGAATATTTTTTATTAAATGTTTTTTCTTTCTCTATTTGAATAAAACACAGTATTGTTTTTATTGAATTGTATTATTATTCATTCATTTTCTTTTCAGCATAGTCCCTTTATTAATCTGAGGTCGCCACAGCGGAATGAACCGCCAACTTATCCAGCATATGTTTTACGCAGCAGATGCCCTTCCAGCTGTAACCCATCACTGGGAAACATCCATACTCTCCCATACACACACATACACTACTGACAATTTTAGCCTACCCAATTCACCTACAGCGCATGTCTTTAGACTTATCTTATCTTATCTTATCTTATCTTATCTTATCTTATCTTATCTTATCTTATCTTATCTTATCTTATCTTATCTCATCTTATCTCATCTTATCTCATCTTATCTCATCTTATCTCATCTTATCTCATCTTATCTCATCTTATCTCATCTTATCTCATCTTATCTTATCGGTTCTTATCGGTTCTTATCGGTTCTTATCTTATCTTATCAGTTCTTATCGGTAGCCAGAGATCGGTATCGGCCGATAATTACATTTCATGACTTGATCGGTAGTTGCTAATCTATTTGATCTCATGAATCGATTTGTTTGTTTACGAGTTTATAAGTAACTTGAGTATTTAATAATATAACTTATTGTAATATACTTATTATAACAAACAGTATATCGACAAATTTCCTTTTAGTAAAGAAGTAATGGATTTATAGGTGTGCATTTTAACTTCTTATGTATCAAATATGCGCTCCAAACTTGATTGAGACATGTTGAATTCTTCTTTTATCATTTGCAATGTTTCCAATTTGCTTTGTTAGTGATTTTTCTTATAATTTTTTCATCTGTTTCATCTATTTTCTGTGAAGCTGCTTCTAATCATAACATGTCCACACTAAATGGTTATAAGAGACATTATATGCAATATAATGGAATTAAATGCAACATCTTTAATGTATTCTCTTCGTTAAGGAGAGATATCCACTTAAAGTCCTCAAGAAATCAAATCTAACCATATGATTTTGTTAGCTCACATTGCCAGTTTTGGTGTTGAACAATTCATCTGTTCAGGTCATTAAGAAAAATAAAAGGTTTGTCTTTCTAATCTTTAATTGAAATCTTTGATTTTGAGGTAATAGATGTTGCTAACAAACTTAACCATGCTGGTTCAACTGTCAGTTTTGACAACAAACAGAAATGGTGAGTCTGTTAGGTTGTTGTAACTCTTCTGAACCCCCTTTCCTGATCTTTCTGAATAAAATGCCTACATTACATCCATTAAGCTTGCAGTAGAAAAAACAAGTCACACCAACTGTTTTCTCATTTAATATTCTCATTTATATTTCTCTAGGAACTGCGTCACAGTACTATTATATTATATTATATTATATTATATTATATTATATTATATTATATTATATTATATTATATTATATTATATTATATTATATTATATTATATTATATTATACTATATTATACTATATTATACTATATTATATTATATTATGTTACATTATATTATATTACATAAGGCACTCTCTTTTTGTTTCTATGTGCAATCTCTGCATATTTGTGACCTGTCACACGTTATAGATTACCGTTAGATTTAATTATGGTGATGTGTTTATGAAGTAGGCAAGACTTTCACATAACTCTCCAAACAGACATTATTTCATTTACACATAAATACACAGACACACACACACACACACACACACATACACATACACACACATACACAAACACACATATATATATATATATATATATATATATATATATATATATATATATATATATATATATATATACATATATATACAAATACACACACAAACACACACAACAACAAAATGCAACTCTGCATTCTTGTTCCAAACATGTCAGTTTCTCTGATTGTGTAATCCATCCTGCTGGCTGAACCGGTTCTTCACTAAACCATTCAAGCTTGTGAGACGCGAGTCATAAATTAAGAAATTGCATTTCATACAGCCGCCTGCTTATCTTGCTCAAGTATAAAATGAAAGTGTGTTAGGAGTGTATTGTTTAATTCCTTAACTCCCTGGCTGCTCAAACTCACAGCGTTATTAAAAACGAGAAAAAAAGTTCTAAGCAACACTCAATCATTTTCAAGCAGATAACTTAGAAAAAAACCCTCAATCTAAATCTATTGGATGCATTCACAAAAACTCTCACGTAACGCTTTTCCAGAAATCACTTTCTCTTGATTTACCAGAACAAAACCCCGAAAGCCACACGCATCGACTTGTTGCTACCACAAAAAGCAATCTCCAGCTGGTGATTTTTATGAGTATGAACAAATGAAATGTGTTTTAAAGCAGCGGTTTTAATTTTGCTGTTCTCCTGCAATCCGGAGGCACATTGGTGGGCATAAAAGTGAGATGTGCATGACAGAAAAGATCAACACACACTCTGGAAGAGTTAATGCAAGACGGACTGATAGATGGAGAACAAGGGCGCACTGGAGATTGAAAGAGCAATGTGCTCTCCGGATGATGAAACGTGTGTGTCATCCTAAAAAAAGATTGTGTCTTGAAACAGTGGCATGGGTCTTCAGGAGTTTCAGGCAATGAATCTTGTGTATGCGTGTCCCCATCATGAAATGAAAATGGGCCTCCAACTTGAAATATTTAATGAATTTAAGCCAAAATCGATAGCAGAAGCTTATATATGATTATTAATGTGTCACTTAGTTAATTTAAAGGTTTCCAGTTTAGATTTGGAGGTCTCATACAGTATTTTTACTATAAATCTGAGGTCAAAAAACACTTTAATTGGTGCCATGTGATACCACCCTTTGACGATATGTACTATAAGTCTCTGGTGACTAGGGCTGGGCGATTAATCAAAATGAAATTGGCAAAAGCACATCTTTGTCATGCACATCTTGTCAGGGAAGCAATATTATATAAAATATTATAAATCTATGGTCAAAAAATACTTTAATCTCTGAAGACAATGGCTGTGGGATTAATCGAAAGTAAATCGCAAACGCAATTGAGAAAATCTACGATTTGTCATGCACATCTTGTCAGGGAAGCACAGTTCTGTGATTAGTAGTAAATCCCTAATTACTTCATATGCTTTACATTTGGATTTGTAAAACTTTTTCAGACTGTAACATTCACAAACAGAAGTAAATATAACAGAGGTAATATCTGATGAAGTGTAATGGGATGCTTTTGAAAATCTAAAACAGCAGAGATTTGCTTGAAGTTTTGGTTTAGAGATTAAAGCTCCATATAAAAGCAGTCCCTGATGGAGAAAAAAAGAATGTGTGTTTCTGCAGCAAACGTAGGAATTGCATAAGAAAGCGAGTGTTAACAGAAACTTTGAGTCTGTCTTATGTCTGCTAGATAAAATGTTGCCTTCACTGAAGCGCACACACACATACACTCACAAATCCTATCTCTCAAAACACAGCAGCCGACATCTAAATGCTGTAATTGGTATTGCATTGATAATGTAGCACGTTCACCTTTTAGAGGACCATAAATCAGCAAACATCTCCCTAACAGCGCTCGACATCAATCATCTGCTGTTTGTTTTCGACACGAGCAAACACACTCCCATTGAATGCTCATCGCTTGTTTTTAAAGGGCTTCCATAATGCTTTTCTGGATGTGCTCGTGGGTGGCTTTTTTGCTGGTCCAATTATGAAACACTTGAAAATCAGAATCAGCGCTCTGAGTGTGTAGAACTGACTGATTAAGGTGTGTGAGGGTCAGCTTTTGCCTACACCGAAGGGAACAAATGTCCCCACAAGGATAATAAACGCTGAAATCACCTACATTGTGGTGCGCCCGCGAGGAATACAGCTTTCTGAAACATGCTAAATGTTTTAATTACAATGTAAAAAAATGCATAAAAAGGTTTCAGTGAGAGGTCGATTTAGGAGTAGGGGGTGGAAAATATCATTAGCTCAGTGTAAAAACACTAGAAGTCAGTGGAAAGCTTTCATTGCAATGTATGTACATTTGGGTTTCAGCACTTCTGCGAGGATGCATTTGGTGCAGTTAGTAGATAGTGTATATATATATATATATATATATATATATATATATATATATATATATATATATATATATATATATATATATATATATATATATATATATATATATATATTATACAGTTGAAGCCTGAATTATTAGCCGCCCTGTTTTTTTTTTCCCCCAATTTCTGTTTAACGGAATGTTTTTCTAAACATTTCTATAATAGTTTTAGCAACTCATTTCTAGGGCCAGACGGAATCTGCGGATGTATTTTGCTATTTCTGTGGAAAACTTAGAGATCTGTGGATTTCTGCAGAATTATTTTGGGAGTATCATAACTAAAACCTTAATATATAAAATAAAAAATAATAACTTTTTGCCTTTTATTTAATGTTTAAAATGGAAATCCAATTAGATCCACTTTATTTGGTAAACAAAGCAAGTCTCTCATATATCTACTGAAAGACAGAAAATATTACTCTACACACTGCATTGTACATAAATCAGATGAACATTTTCATATTAGTCAATAATATTACTGTAATTAATTTAAAAACTGAATAAATTGACACATTTACTGAAGCAAATAAACAGAATTAATGATAGGCTAAAAATCTGCAGAATTCTGCAGAAAATCTGTGGAATTCTGTGCGCACAGATTTCATTTCTGTATAATCTGTATAATCTGCTAAAAATTTGACTATCTTAAGTATTTTTATTATATATAAGTGTGTATATCTATATAGTCCCTCTGTATATATATATATATATATATATATATATATATATATATATATATATATATATATATATATATATATATATATATATATATTAGCGCTTCAGCGCTTATTCAAAATAAAGATGTATTTAAATGATTTCTCACTGGTTAATTGTTTGTTAAACCCACAGTCAAACATGAATAGTGGCCATTAGTTATGAATGTTTTGAAAGAAAATATAAGGTTTTGGCCTGTGTGACAATATACATTTATTACATCTGAGCAATGGGAGACGATGGCATGCACAGCAGAACATTTCTGATTTGTTTATCATTTTTCATCCCTTTCGAACTAATGCTCCCAAGATGATCACAAGTCATTCTTGCAATTTCAACAAATCTTCATTTATATTAGCCAACTACATACATTAACTTGCTGACATATTTAAATCGGCATCATTCACAACAGCACATCATAGAGATCCAGATGTTTGAGCTTGTAAGTCACATGCACATGATCACCATCAGCATAGGCAAACAAATGCTTTGTAGACTGGTTTAAGACCTTCAGGTCATGTTTATTAGTGAAGTATGTATGGGTTCTCCATTGTTACATGATACTTATCTAACAGTAAACATTTACATTCATGCATTTAGCTGACTTTAAAAAGAGAAGCAAAGCAATTCTTTCATGAGCCAAAAAATAAACACAATGCTAGGTTTAATAGACAACTAGATTAAGACTTGAGCAAAAAAAAAGAGCATGGCGTGTGTGTGCATGCACATTTTTAAAGTGTTAACAGTGTTAAAGGGATGTTAAGTGCTTGTGTCAGGTGTCTTAAGCTGCTTCTTGAAAGATTATAGATGTTTTCAGCAGTTCAGGTGGAGGTTGGCAGCCCAAAGCTGTTTTTGTTGACCGACTTTGAGGATACAGTGCAAAGATGTACATTTATGTTGAGCCAAGTAACAACATCTCCAAAAATGGAACTGAAATATTCTGATTTCAATTGGTTTAAGATGAAATATTGTTATATTTAATGCTATACATTAAGATAATTACAATCGTAGGTGAAACCATGCATTTACCATGATGAAATGTAACTGTGTGGCCTGAATGCATTAAGAATAAATACAAACCACCAAATGTTGCAGCTTAATAACAGTACAGTACTTACTTAAATTCCTTAGTCTTTACAATTTCATTACTTCATGTCTACATATTTAATATATAGGCACAGTCTACATAATACAGTGTATACCTTTTATTCCTGCCTCAGAATCATGCTGCAGTTACTGGTATACCAGTAAATCCATGGTAAATTCAATGGATGGCCTTGTAATAGGATCATTAATGGCAGAGGTTTTCTCCTGTTTGTCAGTGCCATTGAAAACGTCACTGCTGATTCATCTGGCTTTAAACTAAATCACAAACACATTTGTGTTTGGAGTTGGTCTCGGGATTGATTTGACACTTAAGTGCATGTAACAGCAAAATTAATACTTTTTTCATGACAGAAATAGTAATATTGGAGAATTTGGTTTGCAGCTGAGTTTTGTAAATATTTGCAATTTTTTTGTGACAGTCTGTTTAATTTGATCAAATTTTGTTTTATTTTAATAATTATTTAAAAACTGTATAGTTTTGGAGGATTTGCATAAATGTTTTATAAATATTAGTACATATTGATTTATAAATGCGACCTTTTTTATTGATTTGTATCATATTTTAGTTTCAAAAGAGATATATTTATTATTATTATCATTTATTATTATTATTATTATTATTATTATTATTATTATTATTATTATTATTATTATTATCATTATTATTATTATTATTATTGTAAGCTCCACCCTGTTGGCCCAATGAAGGTGTCCACTAGTGGATGAAGGTTCACTGCATGTTCAGCCTTTCCAGTTCACAATGTTGTTTTAGTCTAACTTTACCTCATATATGACTCCAATTTGAATGTGACTTGGTTTAGAATATTAATATATTTATCTTTCGTTTTATCTGACTATAATTATGAACCCATAAGAAGATTATATCAATATAAAACTTAGATGAATGTTTGAACTTTTTGTCTTCACTCGTAACTATTACATTTGTTTATTCGGATGCTCATGTCGCTCAGAGAAATCACCTTGACTGATGATGTCCCTCCCGGTCATACTCTCGTCAGTCTTATTAAACAGAGGTAATTGACTGATACTTTTAGATGGCCGCTTCTGGACTTGCTCATTCTAAAGTATTTTTGATTAGTCTCTATAGATGTACACCCTTGAGTTATTTCTGATTATTTCTAATCAGAGGTCAAGGCCATTATTATAAATGTAAACAACTACTGTTCTCTATAATAATTTTGGTTTAGCCTAGCTCATGGTTTCCCATGTACACTTAATTTAGAATAATATTGCTTTCAAACAAGGGTCAGGCACCCTATCTAGGTTAGTCGTGCAACACCTTGTTGCCCCAGACAGGAATAACTCCTTTTTCACCTAAGTATACTTGAATCAATATCAAGAGTCAGTCAGATCTCTAAAATACAGTTAGTGTGCCCGATGCTCCATCTCAACTGGACTTTAGTCCATCTACTGACCTGACACAGGAATTGCGGAAACAAGAATACATCATAATCTACTTAAAAGAGTAATTACTGAGTAAGCAGAATGCATTCAAACATAACAATAAATACAAGACATCAAATTCTAAGGTCAAAAGATGCATACCTGACCATTAAGTCTCGCTAACATTTAGTAGAGCTATACACATTATATCACATTTATCAACAAAAGTTAGATCACAAATTATTATAATTTTTTTTTTCATGAAGCCCTAAACAACAAATCCTCCCTTGTAATAACATATTTAATTCAGAAGAAAGCGAATATATCTTTATCCAATGAAGTGCTCAAATTAAACAGTCTGGGAATGAAAACAGAGCAAGGTTTAGTTGGGAACGACAATGAGAACTGACCACAAGACTAGTTATTAGTGGGATTTCCTGTTTAAAGCCCCTGTGACATTAAGTGGGTCATACAGTGGAGGATTTGTGAAGTATTAATGCTTGCAGCTGTGGTTATTGGAATTTATTCATTATGGAAATTACGGAGGCTTTTTAAACCCTCTGTAATGAGTGTAGTGGCATGAGGCTTCCGCTGTCCGAGCACAAGCACTAACAATATGATGAATAATGAGGGAGACAGTGAATAATTTGCCCTCTAAAAAAAAGTGTTTTACAGTCTTCCATAATCCACTGAGTTCACCCGATCAACTAAATGGTGGAGAGTTAGAATTAGAAGATTTCAGATGCAGAAGCATGTACAGTTGAAATCAGAATTATTAAACCCCCTTTGAATTTTTTTTCTTTATTAAATATTTCCCAACTGATGTTTAACAGAGCAAGGAAATTTTCACAGTATGTCTGATTATATTTTTTCTTATAGGGAAAATCTTATTTGCTTTATTCGGCTAGAATAAAAGCAGTTTTTAGTTTTTTAAAAAACATTTTATGGTAAAAATTATTAGCCCCTTTAAGCGATATTTTTTTCGATAGTCTGCAGAACAAACCATCGTTATACAATAACTTGCCTAATTTTGGGGGAATTTCAGAGGTTTTTGCATCTGAACTTTTCATTTGGTCATATTTCAGGGCTTTATTGTCCCATATTGAATGCTGAAACCATATATATTATGAGGACGAGCCAGCTATCTCCAAGTGGAAATCGTTTAATTAAAAAAACATTAAAGAATGCAATCATTAAAACACTAAATGATTTGCATGACGAAGCTGAATTCAAAGAACTTTTATTTAACAGGCATTTACTTGTTTTGGTTTCATAATTATTTCATTAAATAAATATTAATATTTCAGTATTGAGCAATTAATGCTATTTAGCTTTTGGTTTGTTTTATTTTTGTATTTTGTTCATACAGAACCAGTCATATTTGAGTATTTGAATTGCAGATAAGTTTTATAAATATTTGTGAATAGTTTGTTTTATTTATGTGACAGTCTGTTTGTTTAATTCAGTTTAATTGTACTTTTTATTTGAGTAATTGAGGAGGTTGTGAGTTTATAGATTTTAGGGTTTTGCATAAATGTTTTTTTAAATATTAGCAATTATTTATTGATGTATTTGACTTTGTTTTGCAGTTAGAAATATTTTAGTTTCAAGAAATATACAGTTGAAGTCAGATTTATTAGCCCCCCTGTTTATTTTTTCCCCCAATTTCTGGTTAACGAAGATGAATTTTTTTTCAAAACATTTCTAAACATGTCCGTTTTAATAACTCATTTCTAATAACTGATTCATTTTGTCTTTGCCATCATGACAGTAAATAATATTTTACTAGATATTTTTCTTGACACTTCTATTCAGCTTAAAGAGACGTTTAAAGACTTAACTAAGTTAATTAGGTTAACTAGGCAGGTTAGGGTAATTAGGCAAGTTATTATATAACGATGGTTTGTTCGGTTGACTATCGAAAAAATATATGGTTTAAAGGGGCTAATAATTTTGACCTTAAAATGGCTTTTAAAAAATTAAAGAACTGCTTTTATTCTAGCCGAAATAAAACAAATAAGACTTTCTCCAGAAGAAAAAATATTATCAGACATACTGTGAAAATTTCCTTGCTCTGTTAAACATCATTTAGGAAATATTTAAAAAAGAAAAGGTTTAATAATTCTGATTTCAATTGTATGTATTATTATTGTTATTATTATAATTTTTATTGAAACAAATTATTTAGCTGCATGAATAAAATCTATAATACCATATGTAAATATTATGATATATAAACAATTACAAAAACAATAAGCTAATATATTGATATGAATTTAATGTTCCTTTTAAAAACACATTTAGGTTAATGCTTGTATATAAATGCATTTATTGATAGCAAGTAAGCATTGCATTGAATTCAAGCACACAAATATATTTTATTAAAAATGCACATTTCTAAAGTAGTTAATTTTTCACCGATAAAGAGGTTTTGGCTGGTTTAACAAGTAACACAAGGGGCAACTGCTCCTTTCTTTTCCGTTAATTAATTGAAGACTATCAGCCATTGTTCTGTAATCTCAAAATATCCACTGGTTATTTGACCTTGTGCGATATGTCGTTCCATCACTAGTCAGCGGTTTTACAAATAATTTCAGCTCTGAGCAAATTGAATTGACCCCCTTTGCGATCCTTCTGACAGATTCCCATTGTATTATTTGCTCCCAAAAACCCTCTTTAGCAGTAATAATCACTTTCCCCCTCTCTCTATCTCTTTCTCCATCTCTCTGAAGACCAGCGAATCTGTCAGCCCTGCTAAAGTTATTGACTTTTACCCACAATTCTGTGCAATGGGAAGACTTTTTTTTTTTGTGTGGAAAGACTCACCTAATAAGGTGTGTGTTTGTGTATGTGTGTGTGTTAGTGTTGGCCTGCGGCATCGGAGTCTTGGCTAATTAAACCCCAGTGTAATTTATTAATACAATGTGTTCTGGATGGAGCTGCTGGTTGTGTGTTTAAGTGAGTGCAATTAGGAAACCTATCAAGTGGAAAAGATACGTTATCTCTGCAGTAAACTCCATCGCTGGAGGGAAAACGGAGAGAGAGAGGGATGAGGAAGGAGGGATAGATAATGCAGGAAGCTTTTCTTTGCTTCATTGAATCCGAGAAAACTCTTCAAGTCCCAAACTAGTCAACAAATTTACACTGCACCCTTTGTAAACTATACATGGTTGCGGCAGAAAATAAATATGCTGTTTTATGGTAATATTACACCCTGAAAGCCTATAAACATCCAAGATTATCAACATTAAGTAGTGATTTTTAATAAAAATGTTAAATATTTAAAAGTAGAGCAACTTTAATAATAACTGTCAAGGAAAGATACTATTGGAATCACTTTAAAAATGTTTTATATTAAATAGTATTAGTGATAAAGCAGCAGGCAACCAGTGTTCCAGGCTTATAAACCAAACCCAGAATAATGATTAATAGTGATTAAATGCACACACATACATGTTTATACTTTAGGTTTATTTGCATATATATTAATAATTATAAATTGTTTTATGTTGTATGCAAATATTTTAGGTTCAAATATAAATGAGCATTTTCTGTGCATGTATACACATATATGCATGGATGTGTGTATTTATATGAACATAATAAATATACGCAGTACACCAATTATGTAAACTAAAACTTTTATTTAGGATGAGGTTAGTAGCAATTCATTGCTAAACGGCACTAATTTATTTACAGCTGAATGAATGTTCATTACTACCCTTAATGCACAGTTATTGAGTATTTAGTTCAGTATTTTTTGGTGTATAACAACGTTTTAGCACTGTTTTGCACTTTATTTATATGTGAATTGTTTCAATTAATCATTAAACAGCAATACTTTTATTTACAGCCAACTGAATGTTACCCTTAATACATCATTACTGACTTTTTATGTCAGTATTTTTTGGTTTATAACTATATTTTAACACTGTTTTCCACTTTTATTTAAATGTAATTAGTTGCAATTAACCGTTAAACAGCATTAATTTTATTTACAGCCAATTAAATGTTCATTACTACCTTTAATGCATCATTACTGACTTTTTATGTCAGTATTTTTTGGTTTATAACAATATTTTAACACTATTTTGCACTTTTATTTACATGTGAATTGTTTCAATTAATCATTAAACAGCACTAATTTTATTTACAGTCGAATGAATGTTCATTACTACCCTTAATGCACTGTTATTAAATTTTCAAGTCAGCATTTTTTGATTTATAACTATATTTTAACACTCTTTTGTACTTTTATTTATATGTAATTAGTTGCAATTAATCTTTAAATTGCAATAATTTTATTTACTGCCCATTGAATGTTCATTACTACCTTAAATGCACCATTTACTCACTTTTTTATGTCAGTATGTTTTGGTTTATAACTGTTTTAACACTGTTTTGCAATTTTATTTAAATGCAATTTGTTTCAATTAATTATTAATCAGCACTGATTTTATTTACAGCCAAATGAATGTTCATTACAACCCTTAATGCACTGTTAATGACTTTATCAGTATTTTTTGGTTTTATAATATATTTTAACACTGTTTTGCACTTTAATTAGTTGCAATTAATCGAACAGCACTAATTTTATTTACAGACAAATTAATGTTCATGACTACCCTTAATGCACCATTACGTCAGTACATTTTGGTTTATATTTTAATACTGTTTCACACAGTATATATGTTTACTGTTTTTCTGGCTGGATTGGGCCTGTCAGAGATAAATATGACTATTTTAAACATGCCAACTTTCTGGAAAATTTGCTTCGGCTGGTAAACGTCTTCAAACTATCATTGGTCCATTGTTTATGTAATGTTATAATGTAATAATGTAAAGTGTGGCTTTAAATCTTCGACGTCTGTGGCTTTTCAATCTTCTTGAGTTCATTTCCTCTGTTCAGTCTGTTGAGGTCAGACATACAGTACGCTGTCTGAGGCAAAACAAACAATGAACATGAACTGTGCTGACTATATCAAGGCCTGTAGGGTTGTAGGAAATGTCCATGCACATATCCATTAAGAGCCCTAGCAGACATTTACAAGTACCTTTAAATAAAACGAATACATTATTTCTTATTGTTAATATTTCATAGCTGTGTTCTTAATTATATGTACCTTCAACTTCAATTTACAGTGAGTCAATAAAGGACTCAACAGTCTTTTTTTTGCAGACAAATATCCATTCTTTTCCACACAGTATCATTTTGGTAATATCATGAGCATGAGTAAATCATTATTTATTGCATCGCCCCTTTAATTAGCATCAGTGTCTGCCTGTATACTTTCCTTCATCTACCAACTCATTTGTTTCTTCACCCGTCCATTCATTCATTTGACTTCTCTCTTCTTCCTCCATCTGAATGCTTGTTTTTGCTCTCCTAGCTGGCAAGTGGCTCCAAATTTGCCGGCTTGTAGTCTGGAATGTGGATGGCTGTGTTATTTTACACTCCCATCAGGGGCACGATCCCACCAACGGACACACACTCGCATACACACACACAAAGACGGCCTTGTCGCGGCGGTGCCGAGTCGTACTTGGCTTCCTCAGTCTCTAATTGTCTCTCTCCTTCCCTTCCTCTCAGTCTTTTGTTAACATGCTAGCACACGCGCACAATCGCTCACAGCCAGCGCTAAGTGGTTACCGTCTACCCTAGCATTACTTCAAGGGTACTCAGAAGCCAACCGTTCTTTAGCTATTCAATTTTTGGTATATTATCACGGACCCGGCAGATAAAAAAGTCCTTAAAATGCTGCAGAGTGCACTCTCACACACACATGCATGCTGAACTATTCATATTCACGTCCAGGTTTCATTCCTGCTAGCTGGAGTTGTGCTAACTTTTTGTGTGTGCATATTTGAGGTAATGGCTCGGGGGATCCTCTCTGTATTCTTAGCTTGTTGAAGGCACCCGAGTGGAGAGAATTATAGATTCGGCACAATGAGCAGTCAAATTTAATCAACATGCCTGCTGTTCTCTGGGAGCCGCTGGGAGAGATGACACAGCTCTACGCCGCTGCCTGCGTGTGTCTGTGTTCATACGTGCATGAGTTTGTTTCTTGACTTGCAGAAGGAGAAGGAGACAAACTTGTCCACTTTTGTTATTTACGTGTGAATGGGGGAGAATCGGTGTTGCGGTGAAAGGACAGATCGGATTAGACTGTAGGTTAGATTTTATGATTGAAAAATTGCAATTTGCTATCAAAACTTTGGGTTTATTTTGGGTTTTTTTTTTCAACATTAAGAAATCTGTTGAATTAATTTAAGGTTAATTATATGTTATTAATCATAATAATGTGCTTAATAATTGACTGATTTATACTAGTGAACTAAAATCAAAACTTTCCGCTTAGGGCTGCTGGGTAGGGTTTACATTATTTTGTCAATTGAGTTCCACTTTAATGGAAATATATATTACAAACTTGATTAATCTAACCATTTAGCAGAAAGCTGCATGTTTTACTATAGATTTTAGACCTAGGGTGCCGCCATCTTGGAATATCGCTGTGTCTGACATCACATGGTTGGTTCCGTTCCCTCAGCTGAACAGATATAGTAATGGACTGAACACGGAAACTGTAAAGCCTAATTTAACCCAATGTGTAAAGTTGTAGACGTGGAGCTAGTGCAAATACAAACATCAAATGTGTGTCTAATATAAAAACATATATTTATTCTATTTTTCTTTTTTCCCCGATCATTTGATGCGCTTTGTCAACTCTCTGTATTAAGCTGCCTGATTGCCTGTAGGTTTCATTAATATTTTAGGTTTCATATATTTCATTAAAGTGGAATCCAAAGTCGAAATGATGTAAACTTGACTGAGTGCTTCATTTCCTCTTTAAACTGGAACATAAAGTCCACACTAGGGGCTTAGTAACTACTTGCTAGTTTGTACCTAAATTTGGTCTCGCCGTAGTTAGTAGATTGTAAGCTCTCAACAAAAAATGCGTAGTCTCATTGAATGACGTAATATCTAATAAAAACCATTTAAATCTTTAAACTGCTTTAAAATTCTGCAACTAATGCAAAACTGTCCTATGAAAAAGAAATTATAAATGACATTTTATAACACATTAAATTACAGTCAGTCACTAATAACAAACGACGCACACATTTGTATCGCGAGCTCCTCAATGTAAACTAATCTTGTCATCATCGCCCTTTCTACCGTTATACATGGGGGGAGACTGCTGTAAATAATTAGTTGGAACGTAGCATTACGTTTAAACTAAGTTCAGTGGTGCAACACAAAAATATTTAGTAATGTCTAAGTTGTAACTTTGTTCCTTTAAGTTACAACTAAGCTCTGTTTTAATTTACGCACTGCTGGTGCCCACTACCGGCCCCTGGATACTGGGAAAATAGGTGCTATGCAAAACTGTTGAGTATTGTGATAGCGATATTTCTTGCGAAATTACATGTCCTTACGGAAATGCAATTTCTAACAAATGTCTAATTAAAGTGCTTTTTATCATGAATAAAATGTAATGATCATGCTAAAATAAATTGCTAATAGATCATTTCTGATCAAATAAAATCTAATGTTTATAATTTTATAAACTGAGTTTTCCCGGCTTTCGTTTGTCAAAAAATCTCTGTCTACATGAAAACGGCAAAACGCATTGTGGTGCATGTTAATGACATGCCGAACCAACAGGTGGCAATAATGACACTTATGCTGGGTTCACACTAAACGGACAATTAAGTATATTTGGCGAGTAAATTGTGAGTAAAACATGAGAACAGAGGCAGATTACCGCCCTGTGGTGTGTACGCTAAACGTACGATATATCTTTGCCCCAAACTTGCATAATTTGCCTCATTAGCGTTTTCCATGTTTGGTGTGAACCCAGCCATGTTGGCCAATCTCAAGTAGAAAACAGCAAGCACGCTGATATCATGAGGTAAAATCTCTGGTCGGAGTTTTCAAAAAGTTTCAGTTTCATCCGATACTTCGTATTTGTGTGGACAAACAGCAAAACAACGCAGAAAACACTCTAGAAAAGATGGCCTAATTCAGATTTTTAAAAGTCCCAAAGTGCAAAAAATCGTACTTTAAAACACTTTGAAAAGGTGAAAAACTGGCAGATAATCTGATTCTTATTGGTTGTCGTTTTTCTCTCATGCCTCTACTCGGTCGTTAGTATTTATTCAGCTCTGCATCCACACAGCACCAACTGGGGAGGCAGAAATAAAGTTGGCACCATCTAATCAACATAAACACGAAAAAAAAAAGGAAAAACAACATATCCAGTCAACACACATAAATTGAATGGATTGCACTTTTTTGTGATATTTATATTGTGTATATAATTATCGATTGTTTTTACTTTATTGTGCAGCCCTAAATAAATAACATATGAAATTGTATTTTTTTTCCAAATAACATCAAGTCAATGTTATTTTAATAATTAACAATTTTAACACAAGCAAAATAAATAAACAAACAATAAATAGATTTAATATTAAATAGGTTTTTAAGTTCGATGTATCCAACAAAAAATATTAAAGCAAAGGCATTAAATGAAAGGAACTTCTTTTAGCTTGGTTTATAGTCACTGAACTATAAGAGTAACATATAATGTGTAATAATACTTATTAATACATTAACAAATAAATAATGTAATTGTCCCAGGAAAATAACCTTGGAAATTACCCCCACAAAATGTACCCCTAAAAATTAATATGCTTTTATATGATCAACTATGTTGTTTAGAAAAATGGTGCTTACTTTCAAGTAGAATATTTCAAGATTTCCAAATGGTCTAGAATACAACATGAATTCCTAAATATCACTTTTGAGAGATTAATGAGGATGGGCTGATAAATCAGGACATTAATGAATTCTGTCTTTTAACAAGAGTCGTTTAGATTACATTAGCATAACAGTCTCTCCATCCCCACGATCTCCAGCGTGCACGTCCCGCTCCGCTTTGATCCCTGCTCGTGTAACGGCACTTGATGCGTTGCTGACAAATTGCATCAAAATTGTTTTCGAGGAGATTTCTGAAACTAAACTGCATTTGGGCATTCTGCGCTCGAACCTGGCTTATGAAAGCCGGCCTGCGTGTTTTTCCCTCACTTTCATCTCTCATTCAGTGGCTCTTCTCTCTGCGTCTGACAGCTGTTGAATGGAGTGATTATCTGCAGCTCTAGTGATTGAGAGCAGAAAAGCAGAGATTGTGATAGAGATGTTTCAGGAGCTCTTATGAGGAACAGGGCAACTTCTGCAGTTGTGTGATAAGGGATGGACGATATGGACTTAAAGCTATGTAAATATTTTTCTGGTATTTATTGTAATAATATCAATGCTAAATGATAATTCATATGTATAAACAGAGAGACAATAAAGTGCTGAATCTTTAAAAATTTTTATTATTTCTTACTTTTGTCTTTGTTTTTGCTAAAATAAGGTTATATAGTGGGTTTTATTCATACTGGAGAGGCTAAAGAGGGCCTTGCTCAAAAACAGAAAGACAGTCTAAAGTAATTCGTCTATTATTTGTAGTGAAGGAAAAATAAGATTTAAACTGATCAAGCATGTATACAGTACAGACAAGAATGTGGCGATATGTTTCATCTGTAATCTTTAACCCATCCTGGCTATTTTTATATAAATGAAATATCTTTGAATGCAAGCTTTCTTTCACACTACACTGTTAACAAGTTCCTGTAGAATATACAAGAACTCTCTGGTAGCAGTTCGCCAGTTACTTACTGTGAATAAATTACAGTAAAAATACTGCATTTACTTTTACAGCACCATTTATCTTGCTGTAGATGTATTTATAGCATTGCATATCTGTAAAATATACAGTAGTTTTCACAATGCAACTTAAAATACAGTTACATACGTACTGTATGACCCTCCTACAGTAAAATACAGTTTACATTACAGGTAAATACTGTGTAATGTACAGTATACTTTTAATTTGTTCGTCAAATTTTAACAAATGAACATTTTTTTTTTCCAAAAAATTTAATTTTTATGACTAGTTTCTGTGATTTATTTATTTTTGTGTGTTTGTGTGTGTGTGTGTGTGTGGTTTCCACAATGAATCATAAGGTGCTACAGTACTAATCAACACAGCCTTCATCACTGTATAGAATACTATATACATACTGTACAGCAGTATGATTTCATTCTTTGTTCTATGATTTATTTGACTACTTCTGGCCACAAAAGGAAGCTATTTTAAACAGTGGCTGAAGTCATGAACTGAATTTGGGGTAAAAGTAACTAAAGAAGCTAATACACATGTAAAATAGTGTTGCATTTAAACTGCAGTAGTACATTAAATGGATAGTTCACTCAAAAATGAATATTTCCTCATAATTTACTCACTTTCAATTGGTTCTTAACTTTCATGAATTAATTTTATGTCTTTAAACGATATTCTGAAGAATGTTGAAAAAAAGTCACATTCTGTTTTGTTTTTTTCCAGCATTCTTCGAACAAATCAAATCAAATCACTTTTATTGTCACATCAGCAGCAGCACGTGTACTACAGTATGATGAGTGAAAAGCTTAGGTGCTGGCACCAGAACACACTCCAAAAAACTGAACAATACAACACATATCAATACAAAACAAAACAATTAGCAATGTTGACAGTAATACGTAAGAGACAATAAATATGTGAAAGACAATAAATGCTTCACTGCACACATGTAGGCACAGATAGACAAGTACACAGTCAAAAGGTGTACACATAGTCTGATATATCAGTCTCTGATATCTTCTGTTGTGTTCAACACAAGAAAGAAACTCAAACAGGTTTGGAACAAGTGCAGGATGAGTAAACCATGACAACATTTTTTTTATTTCTTTATCGCTGTGTACACCCCTCAATAACCAGTTCCAGATTGCGATGTCTGATTGTAGGTTTTATCGTTATTATCGTGGGAAAGAAAATATTATATATAAATAAATTACCAGTATATTGCAAACTTAAAGATATCAAGCATCCCTAGTCGTGAAGGGACAAACACAATCTAGCTGTTATTAGCAGAGAGGTTAGATGCTCTTTATCCGTTTGTTTGTCCCTGCCGTCCTCTTGGTGACCATCAGAGTCCTGAACCAGTTCAGTTGCAGCCGGAGTAATTACCTTAACCTTTGCACTCATCTCTCATTTGATTGGGACCAGCTGGGTGGTGAACACACTCTCCTTCACTTTCTCTTCTTCACACACAAACACACACACGTTAGACAAGGGCATTCTTGCTATTAACCTCAATCTGTAAGTGCCTCAGTGCAGCTTTGCTCAATCGTAAACACTTTAATTGTCTGTCCTGCTTGTTAAAGTGTGTCTCGATTCCCCTTCATTTTCTAGTCAAGCACAGAACCAGGGATATGAGATGTGTGTTTGAAAAGATATGCATTTACATGAATTCGTTGTTTAGTTGTGGCATTACAAATCATGTAGCTTAGATTCTTTTGTGGAGGAAAAGGGAAATGTTGAGGAATGTGCTGGATGGGTTGTGCTGAAATTGATGGGTTGTTACTTCACAGATGTAAAAATGCTGTTTTATTTCTAAGATCTTTTAATTTTAGGAGTGTTTCTGCACAGAAAAAAAGCAAATCCTTTTAGGTTTAAGTGATAATGATAATTATTTTTTATTCTGATCACTTAATCACAAGAACAAAAAGCTTAAAAATATTTAAATGTTAAATGAATTTAAACATGTTACAAAAATTAAAAGGGAATAGTAATTATCAATGGTCAAATGATCATTTATGATATTGGTAATAGACAGAGTTGGGTAAGTTACTTTAAAAAAGTAATAGATTACAAATTACTGACGACTACTGAAAAAAATCAATCTGATTACATTACTAATTACTGAATTTAAAAAGTAATCAGAAGAAGGTCACTGGCTCGAGCCTCGGCTGGGTCAGTTGGCGTTTCTGTGTGGAGTTTGCATGTTCTCCCCGCGTTCACGTGAGTTTCCTCCAGGTGCTCCGGTTTCCCCCATAGTCCAAAGACATGCGTTACAGGTGAATTAGGGAAGGCTAAATTGTCTGTAGTGTATGAGTGTGAATGTGTATGGATGTTTCCCAGAGTTGGTTTGCACCTGGAAGGGCATCTGCTCGTAAAACATATGCTGGATAAGTTGGCGGTTCATTCTGCTGTGGCGACCCCAGATTAATTAAGAGACTAAGCCAAAAAGAAAATGAATGAATGAATGAAAAAGTAATTAGATTACTAATTACTTTACTTTGAAGTTACTTTTAAAACATATGAAATATACCCATAAAAATACTAAATGAACTACAGCTCTTTCAGTAATTTAATATTCACCGAGAAACATCACAATGGGTTGATCACAGCAGCTTGACATGTTCAAAAGACTTAAAGAAATAGTTCACCCAAAATTTAAAATTCTTTCATCATTCACTTGTTTCAAACCTGTTTGTCTTTTATTGAACACAAAAGAAGACATTCAGAAGAAAACTGGATACCTGTAACCACTGACATCCATAGTATGAAAAAGCACTGCAGTGTTTGGGAGTTCTGTGTTTGTCTGAGGTAATTAGTCTACCGAAATGTGTATATTCCTTACAAAGTATAAAGCTTATCGGTCAGTTCTTGTCGTGTGACTCGTGATTTTCAATTTGCGTGTATGGAAAATGTGTGCCTGCGCAATATCAGGCTATCAGCGGGGTCTTAACGTCTTAAAATGTCTTAAATTTCAAAAGCAAAATTTTAGGCCTTAAATATCTATAAACGTTTCATAGAAACAACCTGAATGAATTTTTCATGTCTTTTGAACTCATGAAAGGTTTCTGTAAAGAATCATAGTGTAACTTGGTTAGTTTTAATCAAAACATTGATACATTTCAGCCTATTAGAATATATTTTCAAACTCAAACTTAAATATCTCGTTCTCCACTGTCTGATGTTTGGTTAAGATTATATGTTGGACCCTTTTGAACCTTAATTGTGACACTGAACAGTCTCATTGACTCACATATGCTCCATGCCAATGAAGTCCACTAAATATGCCATTGGGACAGTGCCAATGTGAGAGGCAGGTCTTCCAGGAGCCTGGAATCGCTTCCTTTTACATATTCAGAGAGCTCTTTCAATACCGGCCCACTTTTTTACCTGTGCATGTCCAGCCACTCGTGCTCCCTCTGATCCCAGCCTTAATTAGTCTGCCGGTCTCAGCCGTCAATCATTCAGAGCCGTCTGTGGAGACAGTCATTGAAAAGCAAAAGGGAGAGGCGGCCATGACAGGAGGGCAGAACCTGGCATCCGCTCTGCATCACCAAACAGCAAGTTTTAAAGGTGAAGTGGGGGATTTCAATGCCACTAGTATCAGCAGACGGATTCGCTAAAATAATGGCTGTTTTCAAACCAAGCAGCTCTATAACTTCTATTAGCTCTGTTGAAAATGTAAGCTTTTTAGGAGCTTTTTCAAGAACTGGATATATTGGAAATATTTCAATCAGTTATAAACATATAATCAGTTTTATGTGCATTTGTTTTGGTTGAAGGAATATTGCAGTGACATCCATCACACCAGTATCTGCTACTGAACCGTACTAACCAACCAAACATTAGTCTGAGCCTCAGAACTCACGCCCACAAACCGCTGGCTGAACATCTGATGCATATGGCACACAAATTTAGAAACACTTGAGGAGTTTTGAAGTCGTCATCTGATTACAAAAATTCTACAGAATTTCCATGAAATGTGTGAGTTGCATTCTTTAATAGTCTGCCTGGAAAACATGATGGCAGACCTTTATATGGAAGAAACAAGTCATTGTGTTTATACAGTAGCTGTGACACAGCGATTATCATGATCGACTAAATGTAGGTGCCTATAGATGCCTTAAAACACGTCCACGATTTTTACATCTTGATATGTTCTATTCTAGGAACGTTTTGTCAGTTTTGTGGCCATAAATGTGACTGAACAAAACAAACTATGAATGGCTGATTTACATGTCATGTGAAATCAAAATTTACAATGTTTATTTTGCTAGGACACATTGATATTCTATTGGTGAACAATTAATCCATGCAAGTTAATTAACTGAAAAAAAGAGTGTTTTGGTGATCTTCAATCAAAGTCTGACCCTTTGTTTTCACGTTTAGAGTGGTGGTCCTTCTTTGATTACATTATTTTCTGCCACAATCTTATCCATGCAGTACTTAAGGCTGATTTATACTTCTGCATCAAACGCACGTGTAAGGTCCGGCGCAGCATTTGCGTGGTCGAATAGCCTTCGCCGTGGCTGATGCTGACGGTGAAGTGTATCTCCAAAAAATGGAACTACACGTCAACACTTAGTGCAAGCTCTGTCTTGGATTAGTCCCGGCGACTAGCATGGGTGGTGCTGAGAGCCGCAAGCCTGATGGAGTGAGTGTCTAGTCACGTGAAGGAGCTGCAGATGGAGACTTTTGTTTTGTTTTTACCTTTATGATTAAAGTTGTTGAACGTCCGCCGGTCCCCACCTCTGAATAAACATGTTTTTGCTACATGTAGCGTTCAGAAAAAAAATAAATAAATACCCGCAAAGAAACTCGACACAGAGGAACAAAAACCTACTGCCAGCTAGCGTTTCGGAAGTGTTATTGCAGAGCAACACTTGTCAATCACTCGACGCAGATGTATAAATCAGCCTTTACTGTTAGTTTTCTATGGGTGCACTCACATTATGCTACCCGAACCGTGCCCAGGTTTCTCAGGTTCGTTTGGGTGCGCGTACACTTGTAGTGCGAGTGCAAAGTGTGCCTGAACCTAAAAACTAAAGACATGACGTCAGCTTTAAGGCACTGTTTCCTATGGATTTGTTAGTCATTCTTACTTTTCAATGAATACAAACTGTTATAGTTTATTAAAGGTGCAAACTACTCGCTGCATGTCAGCTGCACCTTCAGCAAACCTTAGTCACATCATCGATGACGTAAGCGTGCTTGGGTTCGGAAGACAAAATGCAGTGTGAGTGCAGGCCTTAGGGGGAGAGGGAACAACGGGGGACTTCAGCACGGTTCAAGGCAACTATACCTAGTGTAGAGTACGCCCTATGAGAGAATAATGCACAAAAAGAAAGCCCAACCCCCCTACTCAATAGTCTGCTTCAGTTGTAACTACTGAAAGCAACATAATATAATGAAAATCTCAGCAACTTTGAAGAAGAGTGCCAACCTTCTGGATTGTGCCTGAATGTCTGGTTACAGGAGACTAACTAAACTTTACCCTGTTGTTACAGATATTATCTGTATTTGGTTAGACAGATAGATAGCTTTAGCCCAGACTAACACCATTAGTTGGGTCAGTGTTGTTTTGTTTCAATGGTCCCAATCCTCAAACAAACGGCAATGTTTTTTGATTGTGCTGCAGAGCTACTTTTTAAGGAAACTGTCCTTTGAATGACTTTTGCTAGATTGCAGGAAAAGACAAATATTTGAACACACATCACCTTTAAGGCAGAATTAAATTACGAATATATGAGGGAATATTGTAAAAGATGGATGAGTTAGCTGAACTTGACTGTGATAAAAGTGAAACAAGCTGCAATAAAGGGTCAAAAAGAGTTTGTACGCGAGAGGGGAAATCTGCTAGGGTGTTTCAGATGTGATGTGGGGTTTACTATTAACTCAGCAGGAAGTTTCAGTGTAATGCCCCTCAGTGTAAGTAGTACTGCTGGGTCAGCACTTGTCTGCTTGTGTACCGACCTACCAGTCATGTTGCTTTTTAACACAGAGAGAAGGAATGACACTGGTGCCGCTTATCCAAACTGTAATACACACTCCCACAACATGAGCTTAAACATTGTTCCTGTTCATACTTCTGCTGCACTGTGAGTTCACTTACAGGTAGCTCAAGTTGAGATAGTCCTGAGGTAATTTAGAAGAAATGTGTTTGGTTTGGCTCCGGCTCAGCAAAGAATCTCGAAATAGAGGAAATGCCGTCTGAGTCATGCCCTTAGTTGTAAATCCAAGGAACACAGCGATAAAGATACACAAAACAACACTTCCTACGCATTTTTGAGAAGAGCTGTTTTGAAGGGTGAGTGGTGGTCACATGACTAGGTCTCAGTGGAGCCAGATGTAGGCAGGATGTTTTGAAAATGTGAACTTATTTGTGTATGAGAGTAGAGAAGACTAGATTTTAATGTAAGTCACATTTAGAGGACTTGTGTGAAACTTGTTGCTGTAATGTTACAGTGTTTGGGGTTGGTGTTCAGTATGACTAGAAACGTCCAGGCAAGTATGTTTGGAGAAAGTTAGAGCTAAACTCTGTAGGATGTTGGCCATGAAGAAGCAGGATTGGAGGTGGTGTTATGTCTGCTCCAAATGAAAATGGGTAACCCTGCAGGTTTCGGTTTAAGAAGGTCATTGGTATAGCCTCGCGAGCATTAGAGTGCAATTGCGCTTCAGGCATCCAGAGTCCCGTCTTGTGAACCTTTCGCAATCCCATCCCCCTCTCTCTCCAACTTAGTTGTTTGGAGAAAAATTGCTGACCTTAAAGTAGCTAGAATCACTTCAGGTACAATAAAATGAAAGAGTAAAGGACATACTGCAGAGGTATGCGAGTATCGAGTCTAGTTTGGGACTTGCTTCAGTTTTCCTGGATGAGAACTCAAAAAATCACACATAAATTAAACTGTCTAAGAAATATTTGTATTAAATGTTTCCAAAGTAATTTTTTAATTACTCAAAAGTGTTGGTTGAACTTTATTACTTGTGATTAAGCCAGAGAAAGAGCTTACAATAGAAAGACTTGCATCAGCCAGTTCCACTAATCACTGATATTTGTGTGAACATGCAAATTCAAGGAAGCGTGTCATGAGGCACACTGCATTCTTCTGAAATCACATGACTTGCTTAGTCAGAGCCTAGTGCCAAACTCAGCACAAATATCAAGTCTGTACAGAAAGACTGGGATTATTGTTCTTGTTAATAATATGACCTTCTGGATGAAAGGGGAGGGGGGACTGGGATAATCATAATGAAACTCGTTTACGTGCCAAAAATTCTCCTTCCTGACAAGACATGCATTCTGAATCAGCAGCCGGAAAAACACGGCTCCTGTTAACGGTTAACACCAGACGCTCACACGCTCACATACACACAAGCATAATTTAACACACTCCCCTTAAAGTAACCTCTAATCTCATTGCAAACCCTGCACGCTGGAGTTCTGACAGACGCTAAGTAAAGAGAAAAGACCCGTCACTGCTGCCCTGCCTCATGTAGTGTCTCTGGAGTGCCGTCATTAAAGCCAATAAGAGCTGTAATATCCGCTAAACTCTTAGCATGAATTCTTTATGAGCTCTGGGCGTGGGATCGCGGTGTCTAAGAGACTCCTGCCATTCGATTTGCAGTGGAAGTATGTGCTTTGGCAATCTAAACATCACAGTCATTTATGTGGATGTCCACTCCAGAGGATTGTCACCATGTTTATGCAAATAAGACTGGGAATTCTGGGCAGTGTTTGGAATTAAAGTGGTGAGGAACAGTCAGGAAGCATGGGGATTGTTTCATATTCCCTTCCTCTTTTAGATCATGAAACTCATAAACGGATAAAATTAGCCCAGGAATGTCCATGCAAAGAGTGACTGTGATTAGATCTTCCTGTTTAACACAATAACTTTACATGCCGTTCTAGTCATCATAGGAGTTGTTTACAGGAAGGAGGACAGAATTGTTTGGCCCAGCTTCTGAGGTTGTAATCACAATTCACTGAGCCACCGTCTGTTCAGGCTGCCCTGCGATTCCTTTGATGAGTGTTTGACTTCCGCCTCAGTGTTTTTAGGTCCTGCAGAAGTGCTGAAGGGATGGATGAAAAAGAGAAATATAAAGGAGTGCAGGGGTGGAGGACAAGCCTCTTTAGAAATGCTTCGCTTGTATCAGCGTGTCAAATCATGCAGCCGTCTGCAACCCTACTGAGGGAAGGCTAGATCGATTTTTCTTTTAACTTGGTCTTTGTTGATAGCCCTTCTGACTAGTGCTGACTTAACTATAGTATAATGATGCATGCCAAAGAATTTCAGGTTGTAAAAAGACGGCAGTTTTCAAGTGCATTTTTCATTAGTGCTTCATTTCAAGGCAAGGATCTATATTTGGCAAATGAAAGTGTCTAGGATAACAGAACATTGTGTCAGATTCTAAGTTCTTAGAAATGTTAAATTTGTGTAGATGTGTAGATCTTAATTAGAAAAGCATTTAAACAACTGATTGTATTTTGAGAAATTAAAACATGTTTTAATTGTTTGAGAGGCTTGTAGATCCAGACAGGTTTGTTGACAAATTATGCAAAGGCTACTTTACTCTTCTCATATGTTTTTTTGTTTTTTTTTTCTCTTTCTTCAAGATATGGCGTGGAGGGCCCTGGCAGCTTTGTCTCTACTGCTGTGTTTTGGCTCATCTTGCTGTGATGATGCTCAAGAACAGTTCTCGTCTCCAACCATCATCAATAATGTGGTCCAGGACCCTCAAACCGGCAGGATCTACCTTGGAGCTGTCAATGGGATCTTTCAGCTGAACCATAATCTACAGGAGGAGAGCAGAGCAGACACAGGCCCTAAGAAAGACAACCCACAATGCACTCCACCGATCACTGCGCAGTGCACCGATGCGAAGGAAATGGACAACATTAACAAACTCCTTCTGGTTAACTCCGCCAATGGCACCTTGATTGTTTGTGGAAGCCTTTTCAGGGGCATCTGCTCTTTGGTAAACCTCAACAGTGTGAATAAACCGGTGTACTACAGTGACACCAAAGGAGAGAAAACATACGTTGCAAGCACTGAGGAATTGGTCACTGTGGTGGGGGTCATTTCTTATTTTACGGACACTAATACTAATGCTAACCTCAGTGTGTTTCTAGTGGGAAAGGGCTATGGAAGTTCGGACAGCTCAAAGCTCATTAGCACTCGGTTGCTGCAGGAACATGGAGAAATGGATGTTTTTGAGAACATGGTTGAAGCTTCCACTGTTCAAACGAGTCCGTTTGTCCATCGGAACCACCACGATTTTCGCTACATGTTTAAAGATAATAACTACATCTACTTTCTGTTCTCCCGCACTCCTGGCACTAGCGACAGCAGGAAGATTACGTTTATAGCACGCCTTTGCGAGAACGACCATCATTATTATTCTTACACAGAACTTCAGCTCAACTGCACCGTTAGAACTGAGCAACAAGAGAACACATTCAACAAAGTCCAAGCAGCGTATCTGGCTAAACCTGGAAAGGTTTTGGCTCAGAATATCGCCTCATCAAATTCAAATGATAAGGTTCTGTTTGGAGTGTTCAGTGCAGATGAGGAGGATGGGCGGTCAGCATTGTGCATGTACCCTCTTAGCAGCATTAATGCCAGGTTTGAGGAGGTGATTGAGTCCTGCTACACAGGAGAGGTTCTGGAGGATGACAAACCAAAGACTGTTTATTCACCCTACAACTCCAAGAATGAAGCCATCTGCAAGACCAAAAGAGATGTGAGTTGTGGATTTTCTTCAGCTCTGCTTCTATGATTTGTGTTTTTATAGCTAGTCTGATTGTGGTGTCTTTTTGCACAACAGAAGCACATGGTGAAGAAATATAAATGTGGCGCAGAGTTCCTGCCATCTCCACTAGCCAGTAAACCTGAATATGCTTTAGCTGTCAAGCCCATCTACACCAGGAATGACATGCTGACAGCTGTAGCTGTGGCGGTGGAGAACGAACACACTGTGGCATTCTTGGGAACCAGTGGTGCAGACGTATTGAAGGTGAGTCCCATTGCAAGGTCTGCTTTCTGTTCTTTAAATTTCACTTAAGCCCTTGAGGTTTGACTGGCTGTGGTGGTAGGAACTAGTGGTTAAAGATATGGGCTGGTAACCAAAAGGTTGTCAGTTCAAACCCAAGAATGGATGATTTATGAGGTACAGTATAACCACTTTAGCAGTGCATTTTACTCTAGGACTTGCTCTTGCTGTACTTCCCCATAATACAGTACTGGTTTTTACTTATGTGCCAAATAAATGAACAAACTTTTTGCTCGCAGGTTCATCTTGACCCAAACCACACTGACTTTTACAACAGAATTCCAGGGGAGCGTGCAGATGGCGGGGTTAACAAAAACCTCTTATTTGATTCAACTTTGGATCACCTGTATATCACCACTGGCAAAAAGGTTTGCTTATGAACGCATTCACAACGTATCGATAACATTAAGTCAACCGGATCACCCATTGGTTAAAATCTTTTTGAAAAATGTAGACTTGACAAGCTCAATGGATTTTTTTGTGTGAAATGGCACAAATGCCTAGAAACTTCACATAGCTCTGTAAAATGCTTAGACTTCGTAATCTGCCACATAAATGTGATAGCAGACTGTTGTCAAATTTTTTTCACCAACCACAAGACTTTAAGGTGCTCTCATCCTGTCAATCATTTTACATGTTTACACAGTGGCTGTACTAGAAGCAGGAATATAATAGTGTAGTAGTTAAAGTAAATGCTGTAAGCTCCTTTATACACCAGATTAGTTTGTCATACACACATTAGATTTTACGTTTCTTAGGCTACATGCTCATCACAATAATGTAGTCAAAAATGCTGTCACCTTGTTAGTAAACAGTACCTGTTTGGGTGTGATGACTAGTATGCATTTCAACTTTTGGATGAATGTTCACTTTTGTTTGTAATTTGAAGTCAATTTTGCGCAATGTGACGATAAAGTATGGAAACACTTGAGCAAAAACAACACTGTGTGCTCCAATATTTTTATGTAAATTTGGTTTTTGCTTTTTTAATCCACACTTCCCTAAACAAGTACTACGTTTACATTTACATTTGGGGGTTCGGTGTCTTGCTCAAGGCAATCACCTCAACTGTGGTGTTAAGGTGGATGTTTTATTCACTCTCCCCACCAACAATTCCTGCTGGTGCCGGGACTTGAACCTGTGACCTTTGGATTTCAAGTTTAACTCTCTCAAAAGTTTTCGTTTTCAGTTGTTTACACAGACATGACAATGGCAGATTTTCCAGAAAAAAACAATATCAGGGTGTCCGTGGGGTATTAAAAATTAGTATAAGTTGATACATCAATGTATAGAAATATAAGGCCCTTAAAAATTATTAAAAAGTCTTAAATGCTATTTTACAAGGTATTACATTTTATATCACTTTTGATTATGCATCAAGTTTGCCAGATTTAAATCTGCGAATATCAGGATGCTGTGTAGTTTATGAAATCAATGAAATCCTGCTAGATTTGACATCATGCTGCTTTGTTTTCTGCAGTAACCAAGGCAACACCATTATTTCTGCAGTTCTATAGGTGCCAACCTGCTGAATATTTCTTCAGTATATGAATAATGTTTCAGTTTTGGATTAGTTTTTTACATTAATATTTAGTAAATATACTGTCAGTTAAAATCTCGCCAGTGTTTCCGGTTGAAATCTAAGCTGCATCCCAACTGGCACACTATACACTATACACTATGCACTTATGCACTATGCACTTACACACTCAACAGCATAGTATATGTATGTAGTGTCATCCCAAATCGAACACTAATGTTTTATTAGTAAGCGGAAATTCAAACCGTTTCCCTGATGACGTTTGGCGGTTGCTAAATTAGTGAAATAAATGACCAAACTACCAAGTAAAACCTGCCATTAGTATAACCGCATTCACCATCGGGAGGCGCTATAATATATGTAAATATATAATATACTTTGACCAGGGATACAGTCAGCCAGTGCAGTTGGCCATCTATAGTAAAAGGCAACATTTTGTGTCTGCCGGTTTGTTTACTTACGGGAGTCCCATTAGCATTTTCCTGCACGTTAATTCTGACCAATTGAAAAGCAGTTTAGGAAATACTGTACACTCAAAAACATCTGGCCAATGAGTGATGTGGGTTTTGTCACATGACTGCATTTTGGTTCTTTTCAACTGGTTCAGACTAAAGCAATCAGTGTGGTGTGAAAAGGACCCAAAACGGCAGAAAAAAGCTACATTGTATCATTTGTTACACTTAATCCTGACCAAATGAACCGAACCACAGATGTGAAAGCGCCCTTAAAAAAGGTCTTAAAAAGTTTCACTCTTTGATTCTTGTATATACTATGAATATAGTGTAAACGATCAGGTAAAATATAATTTGTAAGATAAATGGCCCCTTAAGAAACAACATACTACCACAAAGTTTTGGTTATCAGGTGCAATTACATTCATACATTTCATGTCCTTTGGGTCCTAAAGGTCAAACTTTCTGTTGTTCTTTGAAAGTTTAGACATAGTAATGTGAGTTTTAATGCCAAATAACAGTCTTGAATCACAGATCACATCTTAAACTAAAGGGACATTTACACCATCTTCATTGTTTTGCTTTTGTTTTTTCCCTGTAGATCTCCAAAGTGCCAGTGCAGGCCTGTGAGCACAGAGAAGATTGTCACTCATGTGTTTCCCAGCGGGACCCATATTGCGGCTGGTGTGTGTTGGAGGGCCGGTAAGTCTGTTAAGAGTGATTTTATCACCAATCAAACCATTGTTTGGGCATTCCAGTCCACTAAAAGACTGGACAACTAATAACACACTCCAACAGATTTTGATATGTCCACTGTCAAATAAACTAAGACATATGCCTCCTTCGGCTCATCTCCATTAAAGTACATTTTAAAACAGGAAAGTGTTTTGATGTCTTATTTTGAAGTTGTTTATTCTCTAATATATGGTGTGATCTGTTTTTTTCTGATTTAGCAAATGCTCTGTAGTAGCTATGTGTGCAGTCCAGTTAAAGCAAATGCAGCACGGCTCATTACACACATTCGTCTGCTTTTCTCTTGCAGCTGCACCAGGAAAAAGGATTGTCGAAAAGGAGATGGAGAAAACGCCTGGTTGTGGAGTCCAAAACAAACATGTGTAACTATTCAGTCCTTTGAGCCCCCCAACATCAGCTGCAAGAAAACAGATAGTACACAGGTACTAAAGCAAAACACACACGCACATACACACACACACACACACACACACACACACACTGTGATACACTTTCAAACTCTAACCTCTTAAGGATTGACTCAGTATTGATATTTGCTGGCTGTAACAGATCCAGTCTGCGAATCTAATCCCTTTTTCATGAGCTGACATGACAGAGCTACTAAACAAGGCACCTGAAACTATCGCACCAGACCACATGAGCGCATCATGCATTTCTAATACGTCTCAGAAGAAGCTCAAGTGGTCATGGTTGATTGAAGAAGCTTCCTGGATCCGTAATTAACTTCCTGAATCAGTTGGAATGAGTAAAAGCTGTGTGACTCCCGACTCATTTCCTGAGATCAATATTATTTCATTTTTCATAATGCACAAGTATGGGGTTCCCACAGTCAAGAAAAACCTGGAAATATTGTGGAATTTAATAAAAAAATCATTTTAGTACATGATAAAATAAGGAAATGTATTATATTTATTTATATGTATTAAGTTGATTCTTTTAAAACATATTACTACTCTTAAAATGTATAGTTATGTTCATTATAATATAATAATAATATAAAAATGTTGTTGTGTATGTCGTATTTTGGATGTTTTATGATTGTTGATGATAAATGTTGAATAATAATAATAAAAATAATTATAATGATTATTATTATTATTATTGTATTTTCATATGTTTTAAAAAGTAGACCCATAATAATTGTACTATTACTACTTCTAAAGCATCAATAATAATAATAATAATAATAATAAGTTAGAATTATTGTTGTTGTAGTTTTATTATTATTATTATCAGTAGTAGTAGTAGTAATGTTGTTGTAGTTTTCTGTATGTTTTGACAAGTACCTTACTATTTTTACTACTACAGCAATATAACACAATAATAATAATAGCATTGTCAACATCTTTAAAAATTATACATTAAAATAGGGCTGGGCGATATTGCAAAAATAAATTATTGCAGTATTATTATTATTATTATTATTATTATTATTATTGTATTTTTGTGCATTTTAAAAAGTGGACCCATAATAATTGTATTATTACTACTTCTAAAGCATCAATAATAATAATAATAATAATAATAAATAGTATTATTATTATTATTATTGCTGTTGTTTTATTATTATTATTATTTTTGTTATTATTATTAATAATGTTGTTGTTGTTGTGGTTTTCTGTATGTTTTGACAAGTATACTCTACTATTTTTACTACTACAGCAATAATAATAATAATAACACAAACAACAATAATAATAACATTAATAATAATAATAGCATTGTCAACATGTTTAAAAATTGTACATTAAAATAGGGCTGGGCGAAATTGCAAAAAAATTATCACAATATCATGTTTCATATAATTTGATATCGATAATTATTGAATATTTTATAACAATTGTGTTTAAGAGACTCTTAAACTTGATAAATAAAATGTTACAAAGTGTGTGTAATAGTAAAGCTTAACACTGAGCAATCAGAACCTTTAAGGTAAGAATAATATGATACAGTAAACATCAGACTCTGTCATCAGTCAACAAAAAAATGCACGCGCGTAACTTGTGCGCCACTTGCAAAACATGTGCGTGTTGCTTTTATGTCCCGCAAGTCGCGCACCTCCATTGGAAATGACAAACTTACACCCAAAGCTTATTGCCACTGCTCAGCATCCACATTTTTATAAAACTGGAGCGCTTCGTACTGAAACTACATACCAAATCTTTTTTTTTATCGATATTGGTGTTCGGTCAATAAATATCAATACCGATTTTATCACCCAGCCCTACATTAAAACTTTACATTTAATAACCATTAGTAAACTCATAGACATTTCATAAACACAGTGTTTAAAAGGTTTGATGAATGTATCCATGTTTGTTCTGCCTTTTAATCTGTATGTTCTTCCTTAAACTCATAGGTGGTGATCAACATCCCGTCTCTCCCGAGCATCAGCAGTCCTGATAGGCTGGAGTGTGTGTTTGACGACGACTACAGGAGTGATGCAATGATGGAGGACACTCGGGTGACCTGCTACCTCCCCACCTCGGACTACATCCCACCAACACCTGAGACACAAGGTGACAAAGCATCCTGATCCCCTTTAACTTTAATAATCACCCACTGTCAGGCTGTCCTCTCGATGCCTGCTTTACCTCACGAATAACCAGATGGTGTTTATTCACAGAATGCCTTAAAATGACGTCATGCATGAATGACTTTTCATGTTTGTAATTTGCTACTATTGTGGGTTTTAATTTGGGACTGATCAGATATAACTGTTGCACTGAAGACGAATTTATGAACAGATTTCTTGGTTTAAGTTGTTGATTGTGTATTGTAGCCAAGTTTAATATTGGCTGTGTAATTTACTGCTGCCTACAATATGAAATAGTGGGTGACTGATTTGGAAATTTTAATCGCAGGTGACAATATTTAGAAAGCATTATGGCCAATTGGCTGATTTGAAGTTCATATTAAATTAAACTACCTTTATGAAATGTAATGTAAACAAAAATTAAATGTACTTTATATTATTTATGTTATTTTTGTTATGTTAAAATGATTTGGGTCCATCTGGTCTCCTCTTTAGCTTTGTTGCACTTCAAGACCCAGCTGTAACAAATGGGGGCTCGTCCGGGATGAACAATTTTCATAATTCATAAAGTTGGTCAAATTAAATAAACTTTTTGTGCTTAATATTTACATGAATTAATGAAGTTTGCCCTGCACGCTTGTGGTATTTAAAAAATAATTTTTTGGTGCGTTAATCGTGTCAATACTATTGTTCAAAAAGGTCATGATTCGCATTCATCAAATAATTGCTTCATACAGTTTTTATTTTACGTTCTTCGGGTAATACCAAAAGCACAAACGTTTCAGCACAATGCCTTCCTTGGGTGTGTGCTTAATATTTATGAAATATTCTAATGTTAATTAAAAAATATTTACTAGTTAATTTGTCATTTGTTAATTAATAATAATTAAGCATTATGGCCGATTGTCTGATATAAAGTTGATATTAGATAAAATTATTTTTATTAAATTTAATGTCAACAAAAGTTAAATGTAACTTTATATTATCTATGTTGTTTTTATTATCATAAAATAAATAATTTTTGTCAGCTATGATGCCTTTCTTGTCTCCTCTTTATTGTAGTTTAAGAGCCGGCTATAAGAAATGGGGGCTCGTCTGGAATGAGCTATTTTTACAATTCAGAAAATTGGTCAAACTAAATAAAAAAAAAAATGTTGTGCTTCATATTTATGAAATATTCTCAGAGGTAATTAAAATATTTACTAGTTAATTTATTAATTATTTTTATTGATTATTATTAGAAAGCATTGTGGCCAGTTGTCTGATATTAAGTTTTTTGTTTGTTTTTTTTTGGTGTGTTAAAATAAATACTTTGGTTAGCTATGGGCCCATCTGGTCTACTCTTTGTTGCAGTTTAAGAGCTGGCTATAACAAATGGGGGCTCGTCCGGGATGAACAATTTTCATAATTCATAAAATTGGTCAAATTAAATGATCAGTTCTTTTATGCTTAATATTTATGAAATATTCTATGAGGCACTTCAAAAATGATTTCATTTCAGAATTGTCTTTTAATTTTTTTTATTCTTTCTTCCATTTTCAGCACAACAATTTGCTAACATTACAGGTTGTTGTGTTGGCTCTGCAAAGTATTTATATTGTTTTCTGTCCTATCAGAATAAAATATAACAAAATAAAATGCATTTTAATCAAAACTGTTATCTTTAATTGGATTTTTCACTCACCTGAATGATCCCTTCTGCTGATTACAGGTTAAAGATTGAATTTATGATTAATGAACAAATCAATACTCATAATGTCAAAAATATATGTGTAATAGTCTGTGATATATTGGTCTCCCACTAATATGATTACCCCTTATGCATTTGTGCAGATTTTGTGGCAGTGCCATTGAAAATCACTGTGAATGACAAGATTGACGTGGCATCAAGTGCGTTTGAGTTTTACAACTGTGCTGCCGTGGTGAAAAAATCAGAAAATACACCGTGAGTATCCATTCTTATTAAGTTGAGCTTCACTTTAGTCACTGTTTCTGATTGGTCGCCGATGTGTTTGTGCAGGTGCATTGCATGTGTAACCAGTAAGTGGGGCTGTCAGTGGAATATTCAGGATCACACATGCAGTGATAAAGATGACTCTGTCCATGGGAGTCATATAATCGGAAACAAGGAGGTGAGTCATGAATTTATAAAGTAATATACCGGTTTATGCTGTATTCGGGGATTATTATTGCTTTAGAGGCAAAATATAAAATAACAGTGTTTATTATTGTTGCAGGCTGAACTATGTCCTCAGTTTGGGATTCCTGAGCCTCTGCGTATTCCTGTTGGTTATAAAACCCCCATCACATTTACTGGCAAAAATCTGCAAAAATATTCGGTAAAAATATATGCATTACTAATACTTTTGCATTGTGTTGTTGCATGCAGAATATAAATGTATGTTAACGTATATTAATTATTATTATTATTATTATTATTATTATTAGTAGTAGTAGTAGTAGTAGTATTATTGTTATTATATTATAATAAATAATATTGAGAACATTTTTTATTTCATTATTATAATACAAATGTTTCTGTAATTTATGTAATAGAAAAGTATCAGAAATGTTGATTTATATATTTATATGTTGATAAAATAATAAATTATTCTTTAATTTAATTTAGTTAGAAGAACCTCTGATGACATTTTATTAAATAAGTATTATGACTTACCATTTTTTACATTTTAGTATATTTTGCATTGTTTTTACAGTGGGCAGTAGAACAATTTTACCCATAATTTGACATTGTTTTCACGAAAGTTGGTTAAAACAACAAAATTTGACATTTAAATTACATTTAGTATGCTTTTTGTATATAAAATCACAATAAAATTTAAAGCAGACATCAAAATGGGACTATATATATATATATATATATATATATATATATATATATATATATACACACACACAGATTAATCGCAATCAGTGACCAATCAAAATATAGAAATTCAGCAAACAATACAATAAAGTTAAATAAATCCACCTAATATCTTAATCTTTCAAATTAAACATCTGTTTTTGAGAGTTTTTCTGAACTGCACAACTCGCTCTTCATCTCTCTCAGGGCAAAACCTTTCAGATCGGCACCGAGCTCATGAAACAGGTGGGCGAAGTGACTGTGGAGGCCGATGGGTTAAAGTACAGATTTGAGGGATACGAGGTCAGTACATTACACTCCTCTATTACCTCCTTCTCTATCATTGATTTCTTTCTGGAAGTTTGAGCACCAGCAAATATAATGGCATTCAGCGTTATTGAGCCGCATGTGTGTGTGTGTTGGGTTTAGTCCTGTGTGGGTGTAGAAAACACATAGCCATCAGGTTCACAAAGACATCACGTTGGCAGGGGAGAATTTGCGACGACACACAGTTGTTCCGTGTGTTTTTATGCATGTTTAATGACACGTTTTCCTCTGTTTCTTGCCAGTTTGCGTATGACAAAGAGCCAGAGGTGAATGTGACGTTCTACATAAAGGATAAAGACACGGATAGGAAGATTGACAGCACCCTGAGAGGTACATTTAAATGAGTTGTTCTCAGAGCCAAGAAAGCAAATCTTCAAGATCAGGAAAAGACTGTGTGTGAATATCTGATGAATATGTTAAAATAAGAAGATTAGCATATGTTGTGTATTTTTTATTAAGATTGCTCTCATGAATCTTGTTTTTGTATCTGACTAAAGGTGTTTTAGATGTTTAGCCAATGAGCCTCTTTTTATATAGTATTTTATTTTAGATGGAGGAAATGCATATCAGGGTTATTATTGAAAATAATGTTTCAGCTCTTTATTTTTTTTCTCCAAGTAAACTATTGTTTGCAAAGTTAATTTGTTTCAACTTAGATTTTCCCCCAATTTCTGTTTAAAGAAGAGAATATTTTTTCAACACATTTCAAAACATAATAGTTTTAATATCTAATTTCTTTTAACTAATTTATTTTATCTTTGTCATGATGACAGTACACAATATTTTACTAGATGTTTTTCAAGACACTTCTATACAGCTTAAAGTGACATTTAAAGGCTTAACTAGGTTAATTAGGTTAACTAGGCAGGTTAGGGTAATTAGGCAAGTTATTGTATAACTATGGTTTCTTCTGTAGACTATCGAATAAATATATAGCTTAAAGGGGCTAATAATTTTGACCTTCAAATGGTTTTTAAAAAAATTAAAAACTGCTTTTATTCTAGCTGAAATAAAACAAATAAGACTTTCCCCAGAAGAAAAAATAATATCAGACATACTGTGAAAATTTCCTTGATCTTAAACATCATTTGGGAAATATTAAAAAAAAAAAAAAAGTATATACAGCTGAAGTCAGTATTGGGGGAAAAATAAACATGGGGCAAATAATTCAGGGGGGGCTAATAAATCTGTCAGAATTATTAGCCCCCCTGAATTATTAGCCCCCCCCCCCCCCCCCCCATAAATACATACATGCATACATAGAAAAATGTATAAAATGCAAAAAACAAACATTTTAGCTAGCATTAAAACTAAATACGATGCAAAAACAAACATTTTTAGCTAGCATTCAAGCAAAATAAAATGCAAAAACAAACATTTTTAGTATTAAAACTAAATTTTACAAAAATTTCAATGGAAACATTGTATTAATTAAAAAATTAATACAATATAAATACTAATAGATCTACTAGAACTCCTATGGTGCTGTGTTTTAGGTATGGGCCGGTATAAGATTCTGACGGTATGATTACCTTGGATAAAACAACTTTTATTCCCCCTTTGAACACAATATATTTTATTTTGAAAAACATTTAAAGGATTTTGGAACAATAAACATGTTGGGCTGAATAATTCAAATGAATCGTTGACTTCTGTCTTCATTAGTTTCAAAAACACAGATTTCTTTCAAATTTAAAACGACATCTTTGGATATGTTTTCTGCTGGATACTGTTGTCCTAAAAAACAAACAAACAAAAAAAAAACGTAAAAAAAAACGAACGTTCATATACCGTAGGAATGGAATAACAGAAAATTTTGAAGGTATTAAAACCTTGACTTTTCCAAACTGCGGTAAACCTTGAAAACGGTTATCGTCCCATGCCTACTGTGTATGTTTATTTGTTACTATTATAAAAGTTATACAATATTGAACAATATTTTATGTCAGTTTAATATAGTGAAAATAATTATAAAAAAATTATAGCAGCTAATTTTCTACAGTGTACTTATTATTGTGTTTCTGTCAGACTTCATAATCTGAACAATGCCACAAAAACAGTGTTGATCTCAGTTGGACAGTTTTGTGACAGCATCAACAAAAATGCAATCTTTGCACTAAATGTGACTAATAAATCACCACATACAACAATAAACAGCCAAATTTGCATAACATATAATTTTCGAAAACACAGCAGTGTCTAACAAAATGTTTATTTCTCTACAAAACAAAAAAGACTCTGGGAACTTTCTGGAGCTGTACTTTGTTGAAGATGATGAATTCAGTGTCAGTTCTGTGAATAGTTTTCTTTTCTTTTTTTCCCCCAGTGGTTCTCTACAACTGTTCGGTTAGGCGTGAGGACTGCAGTCTGTGTAAAAATGCAGACCAGAATTATAGCTGCGTGTGGTGCGACACTACAAAATCCTGCATCTACACAAGCCTGTGTCGCAATGAACTGGCACAGTGTCCTCCTCCAAAGATCACCGAAGTAAGTGTTTTAGAAGTGCCCTTGGCATGCTATCTTAGCTTTGAAGCTCATCTGCTATAGGTTTACATCCATCCAAGGTCAAAAACAGTTGCGTTTGCCACAATATACACTACAGAAGCAGCTCAGTTTCCAAACTGTTTGTTTAAGCATCCAGTCTCTTTAGCTCTTCTCTGCTATTATTGGTCAGGTGGCTTTGTCTATTTTGATTGGTCAACCATCAGAAAGCCATTATACCTATTGGAATTTCAGCTCTGGAAACTTCAACAGCACTTTTATGTGTGTTGAACATCAATTTAAACAACGTTATCATCTTTTACCTTTAATTATAGCTTTCCTCTCTAATGTCATCTTCTGAGTTTAAAATCTACATTGGGGCGGCGCCACTGGTGATGACGTACAGTTGCATAGGACTAAGTATTTTAATGACACACTGGTGTCTAATTATTATTCATGAGACTGAGTTTTCTTACATTTTGAGCACTGCTGATTGGCTGTTGTATTCCAGTGCTCGACAGATACACTGTAAGTTGGGAAAACATGAAGGAATTAAGTTAGCGTGCTCATTTTAATTAGTTTTTACTCATTGAAGTGGATTGAACATAAAACAATTACGTTGTCACCAAAAACCTTAAGATTTATGCTGTCAACAAACAACAAACATATTTGGTTGAGTGTATGATTGGGATTGCTAATGATCACCGGTTTTGAAGAGCACTTACATGGAGCTTTTGAAAGCCGCGTCTATCAGCTGAGCCGTCTGTGGATTCAGATGCTGACAAACACGACTTTCAAACGTTGAAAAATGAGAACTTTTCTGTCACTTCATAGCAGGAATGTGTGTGTTTAAATAAAAAAAGCATAGCTCTTTAAATATAAAAGAGTCAGTATGGGCCATTGGCAGATGACTGTTCGCTCACCAGAGCTAGATCTGGTAAATGTGGCTGACAGCTTTCATAGAGTATTGTGCAAACTGCAATACATGCTTTATTAAACTCTTCTTAAAAATAAATTTAACAATGTGTGTGCACATGTATGGTATAACAAATGCCAAACAAATGGCAAAATATTGCCCAATAGAGACAAGTTTTGCTCAGCTATAGTTGTGAAAAAAAAATCTGAGGGAACTGACTGGGATTGCTGAAAACCCATTTCAGAGAGTACAAAATCAATTTGATCTTTTTGGAAACAACTTCTGCTTGATCTTTGAAACTTCACAGACCATTTACATTCTCAAACTGCCATATTACACACTACATAAAAGATAGTATCTTAAAAATAGCATAATGGACACTTAAACTATGCTAACGCTATCAATGCGTGCCATTTATAACATTTATTGTCACAAGCCAAACTCAAAATGCATGGGAATGGCGTGACGTCAGCCATTCCCAGTTCAAATGCAGTTCATAAGTTTCCACTCTTCATCTTCTCTCTCATCTTCACTAGAAAACGCCATTTCTTTTCATCCTCCTCTCCATTTTTCATGCCTAAATGATGTATAGATGGTGCTGGTAGTCTCTCACTCTGGTGTTTTGTTCAAATCATCTGAGACTCTAATGACCGCGCCGCCTGCGCCTGATGCTGTTTTATTATTTGTCATCTGGCAAATGATTTTCTGCAAAGCAGCTGGATCACTCAAGGGCAAAATAGTTATGGGTGATCTTTGTAACTCTCAAGTTTATATTTTCAAGTGTTACAGGCCTGTTTTAAAGCTGATGTTACTTTTATTCTAGATTGTTCCGCGTTATGGGCCAATGAACGGAGGCATCCCCGTCACAATAAAAGGCTCAAATTTGGGCATCAAGGAGGAGGACATTATGAGAATCACTGTGGCTAGAGTTCCATGCATTCATCAGCCAGAGCTATACTCGGTTTCTACTAGGTAATGCAAGAAAACCTTATTGTTGCAGAGTGCAGTATATACTGAGCATTAAGTTAGCGTTTTAATCGTTTCATATAGGGTATGTACACAACCAGTCAAAAGTTAAGTTAATTGTTCAGTTAAATGTTTTTAAAAAAAAAGGATTTTTCGCCAAGGCTGGATTTATTTGAATAAAATAAAAAACATAGTGAAATATGCAAAGTTGTGAAAGAGCTTATTAGATTTTTATTCATTGACTGGTTGAAAATTGTAATTATTCCTTTAAGTTTAAGCTGAATTTTCAGCATCGATATTTCAGGCTTTAGTTTTGCATGATCCTTCAGAAGTCATTGTACTGTAAAATGGTCTGTTGCTAAAGACAAAATATTATTATTATTATTATTATTATTATTATTATTATTATTATTATTATTATTATTATTATTATTATTATTATTATTATTATTATTATTATTATTATTATTATTATTATTATTATTATTAGTGGTGGTGGTGGTGGTGAAATCTGTTGTATCATTTATAAGTACCAATTAAAATGTGTTCACTTTTATTTATGATGATTGAAGGACACATTAAATTGTTTGAATATGAAAGTAAAATAATATAAAGACATTTATAATGTTAATATAAAATGAATATTTCAAAATATTAGTAATATTTCACATTTGTACAGTTTTTTTTCTGCATTTTTTATCATACAAATACAACCTTAGTGAGCAGAATAGGCCTCTTTTAAAAACGATAATATAATTGTTCTGATTACAAACTTTGACCAGTGAGTGAATGTTAAATCTTGTTTAAACATGGTCTTGAGATGTATTTTGGTTGGATAAGTAGATGAAGTAGGTGAAAAGCTGGAAGATCTGTTTAGTGACAGTCTTGTGTTCTCTTTGTGTTTTAGTGTTGTGTGTGAAATCGGCCCTTTCCCCTCACCTCCTGAAGATCTGCCGAATCCACCCAGCCAAACCGGGCTGGTGGAGGTAGCGGTGAAAGGAGGAAGAACGGGAGTGTCTGACGTGGAATTCACATACAGGGTAAATGCTTCCTCTCTCATCAAGACTTTGTTAATATTTGTTTTTAAAAAGTCTATTATGTTCATCAATACTTTATTTTAATACATAATAAATTGTATTCATTCCTGTGATTCAAAGCTGAAATATCAGCACCATTACTTTGTTTTCATTGTCACATAATATTTCATAAATGATTTAACTGACAGTTATTTTTAATTCTCAGATTTCGAAACGGTTGTGCTTAATATCAATGTTTTAAAACATGTATGTACAGACAGTGATTTATGTATAAACTTCAATAGAAAATACAATAGAAATATAGTCTGCTTACTTTCACATTTTAATGCATCTCTGCTGAATGAAAGTATTTATTTCTTTTTAAAAACCAAAAGCTTTCTGACCATCATTCTGACAATCATTCTAAAAGTACTGTATATACTAGTCAATATTACATATTCACAGAATTGAAATATATTTTATCTTTTTTCCCAAACACTGTTTGTGTGAACATAGTCTAATTAATATTTAATGAAGTTTGACTGATTTCGGCTAGAAGGGAGTTGTAAACAAGCGCACGTTAACAGAAAGTTTTGTTTTTCTTCCAATCCCAATCAAGGATCCAATCCCAGAGGCTGTGTTCCCTGCTAAAGGCCCTGCAGCTGGAGGAACCGTCATCACAATCACAGGACGGAACCTCGACTCGGCCAGTAAAGATGACATCAGCATCACAGTGGACAAAGAGCCATGTGAAGTGTGAGTTACAGACCACATTTTAGCATTGAACTTTACACTGTGCTCCATTTGAATACACACAGATAGTCAAAATACACATCAGTAACTTACATTTCATAAATTTTCATTATTTGAAGAGCAAGGTTTTCATGTTTGTTTTCGAATGTTTAGGTTGACGTTTGGGCATGAGATCACCTGCAAGACTGGCCCATATAAAATCCAAAAGGTTCCCTCGGGAAAGTTGCCTGTTATCGTGAAGTATGGCAAGTACACTGTTAAGACGGTCAATGCATTTGAATACTCGCCTGATCCCAAAGTTTCTGATTATCTTCCACGGTCCAGCTTTGTTTGGTAAGTTCCATTTTTAAGCCTCGCTCACACATGCTCACGAATATCTAAAACTAAAATACAAATAATAAAAACTGCATTACAAAAATGACTAATAAAGACTAATAATTAAAATTGAAATTGAAAGTATTCAAATTAATTTAAGTAATTCAAACTTAATTAAACTAGAATATCATATTATCGATGCTACAATAACAAGATTATAAGAAATCCAATTACTGTACAAAAAGGTGAACTCAATAGTAGTAGTTTCAGCAGTTTTTTAAGGAAAAATGCTAGATGCCGACCCAAGAAATGTTTTAAACCGTAATATTGTGATGTACAGTTTTCATTAACATGATCCTTCAGAAATATTTACTGTTTGACTGTTCAAGAAACATTTTTTTATTGTTATCAATGTTAAAAAAGTTGTGCTTATTGTCAGTGTTTTTAAAGCCATTTTAAGCCAAGCTCACTTTAAATTGTGATCATGCTTTTATTTGAAGGTTCAGAGGTGAGATTATATAGTGTTAAATGTTCATTTGTGTATGTGTGTTGTTATTTTTCTCAGCGGTGGTCGCAGGATCTTAGTGATGGGCTCTGGATTTGATCAGGTTCAGAGAGCCACCATGCGAGTGCTGCCCTCTTCTGACGAGTTTGATGTCAAGTCCAGCAATGTGGAGGTGCGTGGCATGTTCGTGATGGTAATTTTAGGACTCCTCTGTGATAAAGTTGATGGTCTTTTACAATATAAGCAGTTGTATTTGAAGTTGCGTAGGTGATTCACCAAACATTTTCACCTAAAATTAAATATATTTGCAAAAAACATGAAAATTTGCTCATTCTTGTTTAATTACAAAAAAAAATATGCAACTACTTTTTTAGAATAATGCTGTTTTGTTAAATAAAATTAATTTGAGATGAAGTTATATAAATATCATTTAGATCAGGAGTGTCCAAACTAGTGTCCTGAAGATTTTAGCCCCAACTTGCCTCAACACACCTGCATGGATATTTCTAGAAAGCCTATAGAGCTTGATTAGCTAGCTCAGGTGTGTCTGATTGGGGTTGAAACTAAACTTTGCAGGACACCAGCCCTCCAGGGCCGAGTTTGGACATCCCTGATTTAGATTTTTTGACTTGGCTAAAATTAAAATTTGACTTGACTAATTAAAATTAAGGAAGTGTTTAATGATTGTCAAAATTGACATAAATAATGAAAGTCAAATATAAATTGAAAAAAATAATAGTTAAAGAACATGGAAACAGTTGCTAAGGCTAAAGTTTTAAGAAAATATACAATGTAAAATAGAAATATTTACTTTATTAATAAAAATTGATAAATAATATAATAATAAATAATAAAACTAATTTGTGATGCTATTTGTACATGGAACCCCCCATAAAATAGTATGCAGAAGTATTTTCGCCATGTAAAATATTATGAATTACTGTAATTGTCTGGAAATAATACTAAAATTATGGATTGAATGTTATTTTTCGGTGGAACATAAAAGTAATCAATATTTTCCAGGCTCCAAAATGGATACAAAAGCAAAATAAACCTTTATGCTTTTATTTTGAAATTATAATCTGAATGAGAAACAGGTTGAAATTTGTGTTATTTATTTATTTTTTTAATCTCTTTAATTTTGTATTACCATAACATGTTTCTTGTGACTTCCTTTGAAAAGTTCAGGTTTCCTATTTTTGTTCTGTCAGATGTTATTGATTGGCTCTTGTGAAATGTCAGCGTTTCATTTTTATGTAATTTCCTTTTTTTTTTTATCAAATGTCTGGCTTTCATAAGCCACTGCTCAGTTTCACTTTCTCTATTTTTCATATTTCCTTTCCCTCCGTTCACCTCCTCTTAATGATAATAAGCAACATTCATCAAGTGTCTGACATCCTGCTGTCTTTCTGTCTTTTTTTAGTGCTCAGACATTTGTGAAGTGCTTTATACAGAGATAAACTGACTTGTTTTCTTTTGTGCAGTTTGCTCAAGAAGTGGAAAAGAAGAACGAGACAACGCTGGAGTTTCTCTCTCCGGTTGTGAATAAGACATACATCAACCTGTCCTTAAGAACCGTCATCCAGCTGGACAACCTGGTGCTCAATCTGACAGATTTCGTTTACCATCTGGACCCACACTTCGATAAACTCAAAGATAAAGCCATAACGGAGAGCAGCATCATCAACATTAATGCAAGTATTTTTGATCACAGATTTTATAGGATATTATATTATATTATATTATATTATATTATATTATATTATATTATATTATATTATATTATATTATATTATATTATATTATATTAAGAAGAGGTGTAAATGGATGCCTGTTATAAAAAAATCACAATTAGCTCTTTAATGTCTTAATTGGATGTTGTAAACGGTTATTGTATATAAAGAATAAAAATCAGTGTAATATTTGAGACCTTATAGAAGCTTTTTTTCCAGAGTAATGAAAATATAGTCAAAATTTTAAAATTGTTAAAAATGATAGCACAATTAGTAGAAAAAAGAGATTATTTTGAATTATTTATATTACTTTTTAAGGATATTAAATATATTTTGAAGATAAATTAAAAGCTCAGGATTTCAAGAAAATTTTGAGAGATACGTTCCCGTTTTGGAGATAAAAAAATAGAACAGAATCATGCTTGTGAGATAAACTGTCAAAATTTCCATGAAGGAAACTAAGAAATCAACAAAAAATAACAAAGCATGATGTAAGTTAAATTCTGAGTGGAACAAAAATCTGAATTGTCACGTGTAACTAAAAATATTAATAAATAAAGTATTTAAACTTGCATTAAATAATGCAATGTGACATTTCTCAAAGGAAAAAGGTAGAATTTCTAGATGTAAACTAGCATGATCACATCTGGACCCACACTACGATAAAATCAAAGATAAAGCCATAACGGAGGGCAGCATCATCAACATTAATGCAAGTATTTTTCATCACAGATTTTATGGGATAGATACTAAGAAGGAAGTGGGAATGGATGTTAGAAAAATAAAATCTCCTAATTCAATGTTGGAACAAAGGTTACTGTAAATAAAGAACGAAAATCTGTTTAATATTTTTTTTTTTTTTATAAAAGTTCTGTTTCAGAGTAGTAAAAAAATCTAAATCTTAAAATGTTTAAGTATGAATGCACAGTTAGTAGAAAAAAAAGATGTAAATTGTGAGATAATATGAATTATATATTTGATTTTTGTTAGGATATTAAATATATTTTGAGGGAAATTAAAAAGTCAGGATTTCAAGAATATGAGACTACGGAATCATGCTTGAGATAAACGGTCAGAATTTCCATGAAGGAAACTAAGAAATCAACAAAAAATAAAGTATGATGTAAATTATATTTTGAGTAGGGAAAAAAATCTGAATTGTGATGTGTAACTAAAAATATTAATAAATAAAGTATTTAAACTTGTATTAAACAATGCAGTGTGAGATTTCTCAGGGGAGAAAGGTAGAATTGCTAGATGTAAACTTAAAATTCAAAGAAAAAGAAATTCAACAAAATTCAAAATTCTGACAAAAATACTCCCCAAAATTATATTAAATTTAATTTAAAGATTCAAAGTCAGCATTCAAATAAACAATTCTAAATTTCAAAATTCTGTCAACTTAAATAAATGTAAAAAAAAGTCAGTATTATGAGGTAAATTCAGAATTGTGTGAAAGAAAAAAAACATCCTAATTCCATTTCTGAGACAGAAAACTTTCAAATTTGATGACATGTCAATAAACCTCCACACTATTCTATGTTTTCAGGGCAAAGGTTTTTCCAAAGCTATGACTGCCAAAGAGGCGCAGGCGTTTGTGGGTGACGAGTCGTGTCTGGTGACAATCCTGGAGGATGATAAACTGTTCCTGGTGGCCCCGTCCAGCCCTCCAAAATCCACCTCCAGACGCCATCGAAGAGACACCAGCTCAGATGCCTTGGAGCTGCTGGTCAGAAACCCACTTTAATCAAGTTATTCTGACAAAGCTCAACCTGCGCTCAACATCTCTGCTCTTAATTTTCAGATCAAGTTTGGAAATGGAGAGTGGAATGTAGGCTCTGTGCGATTCGAGAGGAAATACGAGGTTCCCCTTTACATCATCATTCCCACTGTTCTCATTCCCATGGTGCTCTTCATTGCAGTGTCCATTTATTGCTACAGGTAACAAACCGCAAAGTTCAGCAGACTGTAATAATGTGAACTTAATAACTTTGATTTCAGAGCTCTGGTGTGCTGAGAAGTGCACACGCTTGGATATATTTCTTAAGAATATATATATAATATCATTCTATAAACTACTGATGATATTAATTTAACATTTAAAATTAAAATGTTGCAATTTAGAGCAGTTCCTCTAAACCAGGGGTGGGTAAACTCGGTCCTGGAGGGCCGGTGTCCTACACAGTTTAGCTCCAACTCTAATCAAACACACCTGCTTGTATATTTCTTGTGATCTTGAAGACGGTGATTAGAATGTTCAGGTGTGTTTGATTAGTGTTGGAGCTAAACTATGTAGGACACCGACCCTCCAGGACAGAGTTTGCCCACCCCTGCAACGTTCCTGGAGGACCACCAGCACTGCATGTTTTGTATGTCTTCTTTGTCTACAGGTCTTTCAGTCTCTTCTAATGAGCTGATGATCTGAATCAGGTGTGTTTGGTTAAGGAGACATGGAAATTAGCAGAGCTGGTGATCCACCAGGACTGTGGTTGAGAAACACTGTTTTACAGGATATTTGTATGATAAATCAGAATTGTGCCATTCATTTAAAAATGCTTATATTTGAGTATACTATTTATATAAGTACTAATGTTATTATTTTAGTGGAATACAGAGCGGATTTTTCAGTTAACAAGTGGAGTTATTCATTATTCTGATTTTTGGATAGAAAAAAGCTTCAAATTTGACAAAAAAAAACTTATTTGAAAGTCTTTTGAATAAAACAAATATTAAAATTCTGCTCAAAGCCATTCCTATAAATCCAGAGAAAGAGAGAATTTTCAAGTGGTCTCTTAATATTTTATTCCATAGTTGTATTCTCTGGATTTCGTGTTCGATTACAAAGAAATAAAGCTATTTTAATCCGTTAGTAATTAATAATAACCTAAATATTTAAACAACTGTAAATTGAAGAGGTGAAAATTTACTTGGATTAACATCCAGAAGTTTTTAAAATAATACACATTAAATTAGATTTGAAATAAATGAGAAATAATGTTTGTATTTTCATTTATCAGGAGGAAAAGCCAGCAGGCAGAACGAGAATATGAGAAGATCAAAAATCAGCTTGCAAATTTGGAGGATAGTGTTCGTGATCGCTGTAAAAAGGAGTTCACAGGTGAGATCTGAAACTTTTCATATCTATGGCTTTTTCTTCTCAAATAGTTAATAATTTTATTTAAGAATCTTAAGAGATTTGACAGATTTTTGTAATATAAAGTAGTTTTTCTCTCTTGTTTCTTTGCCTATTATTAGCTTTTTAGAAGAACAGCCTATATTTTTAACCAAGCTTCAATTTATATATTACACAATTGTCTGTTTTCATAGATCTAATGATAGAGATGGAGGACCACACTAGTGATCTGAGTGAAGCTCGAATCCCATTCCTGGACTATAAGAACTACACCGACCGCGTTTTCTTCCTGCCCTCTAAAGACGGAGCCAATGATGTCATGATTACCGGCAAGCTGGATATCCCAGAAAACCGCAGAGCCATCGTAGATCAGGCACTCAACCAGTTCTCCAACCTCCTGAACAGCAAAACCTTCCTCATCAATGTGAGAGACTTTACGTAAAATAGTGATGCTTCGATGTTGATTTAGTTTTTTGGGGGCTTATTTTGTTTGCTGATTTTATTTATTTTTTATTTTATTTTATAATTTTTTTACAAGCAAATTGCCTGATTCTGTTTTCAATTTGTAGCTCATTCGTTTAAATTGTATTTGCATACCAAATATTAATTAGTGTATAATTTCAAAATGTTATGTCAAAAGTTAATAATTGATCAGTTTGGTTATATGAGTTTATGCTACATAAAACATTCCTGTACGAAACAAAAACAGTAGGCAGGCTGAAAAAAAATGCTAATTCACTTTTTCCCAGTAGGTGGCGCATATAACAGTAGAAATAGCAGCGTTTATTTTGTTATTGTTGTAAAATAAAGCAGCTGCGCTGATATTTGATGTTTAATTTTGAGATTATCAAAAAATAACATCTGACATTTTCTGAAAAAAGGTTCCCCTTTTAGATTCTAAACCTTTTAAACAACAAAAAAGTTTTTGTTTGTTTATTTATTATACTTTTTGTGTCACATCTTATTGAAGTAATTGTTGTCACAATTACAATAACAATTGTTATTATTATGTAATGCATTATGTAATGTGTTTTTATCTATATTAATCTTGTCATAAAATACCCATAACTTGCTGATGTGGTAATAAACAAACAAACAAACAAACAGACAAACAAACATAGCTTTAGATAAATGGCTTCACGGGTTAAATTAACACATACTAACATAAGACTCTATAGAGGTTAACTAACCTATCACCAATGTACTCTGAGGTAACTACAATGTAACACAATTTAACTTAATATACAATTATATCCCCTGTAAAGTATTTATGAACGCAGTAATTTTGTATTTATTTATTTTGTATTATTTTTCTTTTTTTATTTATAAATTTGTATATTATCCTTTTTTATTTATTTATTTCTTCATCTGTATGGGGTTCAATTGTTGGGGAAGGGGTTGTTCTGAAAAACAAGAAAAATCCTAAATAAAAAGTTTCATAAAACAAATAAACATAAAACTCTGAGTTATAATAATATCAAAAAAATAACTGAAGTATTATTATTTAATTATTAATTCAATCTTTTTAGTGAACATTGAAAACGGTGTTAAATCACAAAAGTGTGAAACATTAGGAAGGTCAATATTTGCTGAATTTGTTAAAGTTAGCTTGGCATATGCTTCATTTTCGGCAATGAAAACAAATAAAATGTCAGATTATGATTTCCGGCTGGCAGATCTCCAACATAATGTTAAGTCTGCTCTGCTTACTAATGCATTTGTTGTATTCTCTGACTTGTTTTCTGTGCACTGTAGTTTATTCGTACCCTGGAGGGTCGGCAGGAGTTCAATGCCAGGAATAAAGTTTACTTCGCCTCCTTGTTGACGGTGGCGCTGCATGGCAAGTTGGAGTACTACACTGACATCATGAGGACTCTTCTGCTGGAGCTCATGGAGGAATATGTTCACAGCAAGAACCCCAAACTCATGCTCCGCAGGTCAGAACCCATGCCGGCTCATGTGTCGATGTTACATTTATAATGCAAAGAAGTGCTTCTAAAGTGGCACTTACTGTACAGTAGGTGTTGTTATTTATTATTTTATTTATTTATTTATGCTTTACTATATATATATTTATTTATTATTATTATTATTATTTATAATTTTTTTTCTATTTATTTATTTAATTATTTATTTATACTTTTAATTTATCTATTAATTTATTAATTTGATTAGTTCCATCACAAACTTCATCAAGTATCGTCATAAATCAAAAAAAGCAAAACTTTTCATAAATCCTCGAACCGTTTTCTGAGAAATTGCTTGTACCTGACAACATATTTTCGGTCTGTTTAGATCCGAGACAGTTGTGGAGAGGATGTTGTGCAACTGGATGTCGATTTGTCTCTACCAGTTCCTGAAGGTGAGCAATTGTGCTTAGGCTAGAAAGGCAGAAGATGTTTTCCGCAGGTGAAGTCTGACTCATGTGTTTTCACAGGACTCAGCCGGCGAGCCGCTCTATAAGCTCTTTAAGGCCATTAAACACCAGGTGGAAAAAGGCCCTGTTGATGCCAAGATGAAGAAAGCCAAGTACACTCTCAACGACACAGGGCTTCTGGGAGATGATGTTGAGTACAGCATTTTGGTGAGTACTGTAATTTCTCATAATGCAATTACCTGGAAGACATATTTTGTGCCTAATGTCTGTTTACCCCCTAATATTCCTGAAATAGTGGGTAAGGGAGCCGTTCAGCAGAAAGCTTGTTAATAGAGAACGGCTCTCGCTGTAGGAAAGTGGAGAGACGGTGTTAGTGTGTCCATCATTGTTCTCCTAACACCGTTTCATTGGCCTGCAGTGAGTCTGTAATCTCATTGCCGAGCGTAACACTGCTCCTCAGGGACTGAGCAGCCATTATGCGCTGGAGGAAAACACTCTGCCGAGAACCATTCATGAAATCTCGGGAAAACAAACAAAACGACTGGTTAATTTCGCTAACTTGCATCAGAGATTTACACCTACAGTATGTAATTGACTTGTAATTATTGTTGGGTATTTAGGTTATTTATAATGCTAGTCGATACTATTAATACTGTAATTCCAAGCTGAAATATTTCTGGATGTTCTTGGCCGAAAATCAGTCTAATCAATAATTATTCATTATTTTATTAAGTAATATAAAAGTAATTTTGTAAGACTTTTTTAAATTTAGCTCAGTAACTTGAATTATACTGTTTAAAACATAAACAAACCAACAAAACAACCAGATTATATTGAGAGTAAAGTTTTATTGACAGTGACCGAATCGAGAGGTGCCGTGACAGTACAGTAGTGCTGTTGCAAGCAGTAGGAACGAGATAAGTTATTCTACAGAGAAATGTCCTGCCTGCTTGATAATTGAGCAGACTTTGTTTTTCTAGTACGTGCGGTTATGCATATGTTAAACATAAATGTACATGAGTGGAATAGCCACAGAGCCGAATATTGCTTATGTTCAAAATAATTTCAACTTCTACCACAGCACAAACTAGTCAGCAGTGTGTTCCACTGTTCTCGTGCTTTGGTCAACAAACTGCATAGTGTTTTTCCGGGACATTTTGTTTTTTCGGGACGGTTTATTTTCAGTCATTTCTTTTACTTACTCCTGAAAACCCATTTAAATTTCATTTTTTGAGGCCAGAAATTTGTACTGATAGTAATGGTGCCTGATTCAGTACGGATATTTTTGTGGACGATCAAAGTATAACAAATTGTACTGTATATGCACACAGTTTAATAAAAATGTGCTGTGCATCTACAGTAAGCTGATTTATCAATAATTACATGTTTCATTAGTTTCATAATAGTTTCAGTAGTGGGTGACGCGGTGATGCAGTAGGTAGTGCTGTCGCACAGCAAGAAGGTCGCTGATTCGAGCCTCGGCTGGGTCAGTTGGCATTTCTGTGTGGAGTTTGCATGTTCTCCCGCAATACGCGTGGGTTTCCTCCGGGTGCTCCGGTTTCCCCCTCAAGTCCAAAGACATGCGGTACAGGTGAATTGGGTAAGCTAAAATTCTTCGTAGTGTATGTATGCGAATGAGAGAGTGTGGGTGTTTCCCAGTGATGGGTTTCAGCTGGAAGGGCATCCTCTGCGTAAAACATATGCTGGATATGTTGGCGGTTCATTCCGCTGTGGCGACCCCAGATTAATAAAGGGACTAAGCCGAAAAGAAAATGAATGAATTAGTTTCATTAGTAGGGCTGCACAATATATTGTTTCATCAACAATATTGCAATGTGAACATCCGCAATAGTCACATCGCAAGATATGCAATGTTGAATCTGAATTATAGTTGAACAGGCATTGTATTTAATTCAACTACACAATATTATCTAATTACTGTATTTATATGAAATTTAAACAATTTATGCACAAAAAAAATGCTTTTCTTACTTACAATTTTGTTTTATTTCTAGTCCATATATCTACATTTAAAGCAAAAACAAGATTATTTCACTTACTCCACTGGCAGATAATTTAGCATGCTTTAACTCTTAATTTTGACTTATTTTTCTTTTAAAGTTGTAAACAAAACCAAATTTTTACTTGCTTTGAGAACTTTTTGATATTTAAAAATGAGACAAAGTTGTTTTTTTTGCATTGTGATTATTTAATTTATGTCCTTGAATACTGTTACCACAGAAAAAAATCAAATAGTGCTATTTAAACTGTATTCATATTGCAATATTTATCACAGAATAATAAAACATCCGATTTTTCTAATATCGTGCAGCTCTATTCATTAGCTGTGTTTCCATCACTATGTTTGAATGCACATTTTGATGTATCGCATGAGAAATTAATGATGGAAATGGCAAAACTAAAAAACAAATCCCTTAATTTGCAACTAAAAAAGGTTGTTTTTTTTTACACTTACATGAGGTGGTTTTGGTTTTGTGCAAAAAAGTATATGTGAATCATGGGAGATTGAAACTCATTTGCAGAATAAACTCTGATGTTGCAAACATCACAATCAGCTGTCACAACATGCTTGCCCTGTTTAACGTTCGTTTACTAGGCAACCAATATTAAAGTCAGCTGCTCTAACAACTTGATGTTTTTTTTTTTTTGTCAACTTTGAAAAGATTTGCTTCATGTTATGATGGAAACTCAGCTCTTGATTTGCAAAAGTCAGGCCAAGGTTTCGTTGTATAAAGAAAGTCTGGGTTAATGCATCTACGGTCAAACGTATGTTTATTCAGAAACAATCAGCGTTTCACACTTTTCTCACACCGTCAGTTTATTCACTGTAGTTTAGAAATTGTGAATAAAATATAACAAGGAATCAGAGTTCAACTTTAAGAACAAATTCATCTTAATGTCAGATAGGAAGGTACGGTATTTATTGGATACAATTCAGACAACTATGACAATATATACATGACTACCAATACTTTTTTGTCCACCCTTGGCCTCAAAGACTGAAAAACATCAAAAATATTTCATGCTTTATTAGAATATAAGAATTTTTAGAAAATTTCAGGCTTATAAATCCTGAAAAGCTTCCAAACCAGGTAAGATTTAGCAGACTTGCTCCAGCAACTCTTTCAGTTCCTATTGCTTTTTAGTCCACTCTATGAAGTGTGTTTGAGTATAATGTCACAGCTTACTTTATTTCACAATCCTCACATCAATTAACTAGAAAAAACACCCACAAGTAATAAAATGTAAAAAAAAAAAAGGATTTTTTTTCTGAATTTTTATTTTTGGAATTGATTGTATGTATCCAAACCTACTGAAATGAAAGATTTGAGCATTTCCTCCGTAAACTAAGGCTTTTTCAATCTGTTCAGACCCTGCAGGTACTGGTTCATGGCGAGGGTCCGGACGTGACCCCGGTCAAAGTACTAAACTGCGACACCATCTCGCAGGTGAAGGAGAAGATCATCGAGCAGGTGTACAGGAATCTGCCTTATTCCCAGAGGCCCGTGGTGGACAGCGTCGCTCTGGGTTAGCATGAGTTTTGAGTTTTTTCAACCATACGACACTTGTGATTGATTACAACTGTAAGATTTTCCAAATCCTCCAACTTTATGGAAGCATCACGCTTAAACAGCTCTTTTTATTAACAGCGCAGTGCGTTTAAGAGTAGTGGAGGAGGCCGATGTGCTCTGAACAGATAGTGGGTTTGATTAATGGTGGGATTTTGTGCACGTTGGTCGCTTCTTAATGAGTTGCTCTTGCAAATGTGCTGAATTGTTAAAGTCGATGTCTCGCTTCATCCATCAGACAGATGAATCTGGTTACAAGGAGTGTATGGGGGGTGGGGGGGGGGTTTTCTTCTTCTCAAGTTGTTAGGTGTAGTATGCTCCAGGTTTTTTTGGTTGTTGTTGGTTTGTGTTGTGAATTGCACTTCTTGTTGCCACAGAGTGGCGTCCTGGTTCTACAGGGCAGATTTTGTCTGATCTGGACTTGACCTCACAGAAGGAGGGAAGGTGGAAACGGATCAACACACTGGCACATTATAATGTGAGTGTTTGCATATACATTACTGTATAACATGTTTGTATATCAATAATAATGTGTTTGTATATCAATTATAATGTGTGCTGCATGTACATTACAATATAACATGTTTGTATATCAATTATGATGTGAGTGTTTGTATATAGTTGAAGTCAGAATTATTAGCCCCCCTGTTTATTTTTTACCAAATTTCTGTTTATTGGAGAGAAAAAAATATTTTTTTTTCAACACATTTCTAAACATAATAGTTTTAATAACTCATTTCTGATAACTGATTTATTTTATCTTTGCCATGATTACAGTAAATAATATTTGACAAATGCAACCAGTGACATTTAAAGGCTTAACTAGGTTAATTAGGTTAACTAGGCAGGATAGGGTAATTAGGAAAGTTATTGTATAATGATGGTTTGTTCTATAGACTAGCTAATAATTTTGACCTTAAATGATTTAAAATAAAATAAAATGTGCTTTTATTCTTGCTGAAATAAAACAAATAAGACTTTCTCCAGAGAAATACTGTGAAAATTTCCATACTCTGTTAAACATCATTTGGGAAATATTTAAAAAAGAACAAAAATTCAAAGGGGGGCTAATAATTCTGACTTTAACTGTACAGTACATTATAACATGTTTGTATTTCAATTATAATGATAATAATGTGAGTGTTGCTGGAAATGTACAGTAATTTAATGTTTATTTGTGATTAATTTGAAAGATAATTTTAATATGAATGTTTGTTTAGTAATACAGTTAAATGATATTTGATTTCAAATCGTAGTTCATGTATTTTGTTGGTTTTATTTGATGTGGTTTTATTTTACTGCTTTGTATTCCTTGCTTAATTAATTTGGATTTAATAGGATCTACCTCAGATTTTATCATCTCATGTTTATTACTCTTTATCTCATCTTTAAATCTGCATTTTTATACTCATATTTCACCTAATTTCTGGCTAAATCCTTATTTTTAAATTATATAATCAGATGTTGTTTTTCAAACAAATTAAATTTTTTGTTATTAATAACTTTTTTTTAACATCTTTTTTAAAATTCATTCAAATTGTTTAATTGTATTTAGTTTTAGTTTATTTAAATCTCATTTTATTTGTGTATGAATGTTAACAAATCTGGACCATTTTATAATGACATTACTTAATATGAGTCTGAATTATCAAAAACATTTAAAACAGGTCTCAAACACACCTGGTCCAACTAATTCAGGTGTTCAAGAGTAGTCTTGACCAACTTAATTAGTTGCATCAGGTGTGTTTGATCAGGGTTAGAGCAAAACTGTGCAGAGCTGCGGCCCTCCAGGAATTGAGTTTGAGACCTATGATTTACAATATATAATTAGGCTTTATTTAAAACCTATTATAGTGTTTTCTTTTGCCTCTTTTAGTTCATTAAAGGCCATTGTTTTGTTTTTATTTTGCCTATTTATTATATTTATTAATTTTAGATTCTAGTCAACTTTTTAGGGATTTGATAGATTTTTTATATCTCCGATTTGTTTTACTTTTCATGTTTTTCCCCCATCATGGGACTTTGTTTTTGTTTTCAAGCTCTATTAGATTGATTGGCACTGTGTGCTTAATAGTTTATCGTGTTTTTTTTATCGATTGAACACAGTGCATAATTTAGATAAAAAGAGATCTTCCTTGGTAGCCCTTCTTTAGTCAGCTGCAGGGATTTATTATATTATTTTACTCTGTTTTGTTGTGCCATTCTAATTTTAGTAAACCGCAGTGCTTTATTTTTATTTTGTTGTAATCTTATTTGAAAGTTTTTATTTTATTTCATTCAACCACAAGGCTTTAGAATGTGTTTTATTTTATCGATTGCTACTTTGTACTTAATAATATATTGCTTGCTTTATTTTATTGATTGTACTCTGTGCTTAATGTACATGAAAGCCGATTCAAGTTGAGTTTTAACTTGTGTTTAATGTTGCTGACTAATCTGGCAAGTTTTTATATTAATATTTTATTTAATGTTTTATAAACAATATGGACAAAATTAATGCTATTCTGCATGATATTTTTTTTAATTCACATTTATTTTATTTTATTGCAGAACTTTTATTTATTTATTTTTGTTGTTGTTGTATTTTTTTAAGTGTTTTCTTACTTTTTAAATTAGAATCACACTGTATTTTTGTGTGATGATATGTGCAATAAATAACATATTTTAAGTAAAGTAACATGTTTTAATTTAGAAACTATGCTTTTGTATTATTACTAGTTGATATTTAAAGTAATGTGTGTGTTGCATCAGGTGCGAGACGGAGCCACCCTGGTCTTATCCAGAGTCCTGCACACCCAGCAGTCCTTCGACCAGAACATGGACAACCATGAAGAAAGTGAGTCCCTCAAAATATCACAAGATCCTCATTGACCCCTGTTGATTCTATTTAACCAGCCAAACAAATCGCCAGCTAGATCTGAAGTCAAAGTAATAGGAGAATGAGTGTGTTGAAGAGCAGTCAGACATGGTTATTTTGTGTGGAGCAGGAAATGCTTTGCTGGAGGATGATAAAGTGTTTCACCTGGTGAGACCAGCGGATGAGCTGGAGGAGGTCAAATCTAAAAGAGGGAGCATGAAGGACAAGGCCACCACCAAAGCCATCACTGAGATCTACCTGACAAGGCTGCTGTCCATGAAGGTCAGCCAGCTGCTTGTTTTGTTTTTGTTTTCTTTTGTGTTTTTGTTTGTTTTTTGTTTTGTTTTGTGTTTTGTTTTGCTTTTTGTTTGTGTTTTTTGTCTTGTTTTGTGTTTTTTTGTTTTGTTTTGCATTTAATTTTGTGTTTTGTGTGTTTTTTGTGTTTTGTTATGCTTTCATTTTTGCTTCGTTTTGTTTTTGTGTGTTTTTTGTTGTTGTTGTGTTTCGTTTTTTCGTTTTATGTTTTTTTTGGGGGGGTTGTTTGTGTTTTGTTTGTCTTTTCTTTGTTTTATATTTTGTTTAGTTTTATTTATAGTTTTATTTATTTATTTAATTTATTTATTTATTATTTTTTGTTTGTTTTGTTTTTAAATTATTAATAAACAACATTTTTCCAGTAATTATGCCTGTAAATGTAGTTTTTCATTCCAATGTACTTCATTTTGTGTTTTGTCTTTTTTTATTTATGTATACTATATTAAGTAGACAATTAATTCCATCTGTGAATAGTAATGTAATTGTCATTTTATTGTATTATTATTTTTTGTTTGAGCGAGAAAGTTTTAAAATGGCACAAGCATATTATTGATAATATCAAAACTTGTTTTTCATTGTTTTGTAGTGTTTGTTTTTGTTTTCATTGAATTATGTTGTGCTTGTGTTTGTAGGGAACGCTGCAGCAGTTTGTGGATGATTTCTTTCGCAGTGTGTTGTGTTCAGGGACTGTGGTTCCTCCAGCCGTCAAGTATTTCTTTGACTTCTTGGATGAACAAGCCCAAAAACATGACAACGTTGATGATGAGACCATCCACATATGGAAGACCAACAGGTGAGAATCACTTAATGGTTCTGAAAAATATTTACAATATATAGACTTACTGTACATCGAGTATGAAAGCAAAACGGTTCTTTTTTGATAACTATTGATATGACTTTTTAAAAATTTGGACATATTTAATGTTGTAGGTTTAGTTGATTATATTTTTCAGTCCTAAAACATGTGTATTGAAGAAATGTAGTAGTTTTATTTAGTTTTAATTTAAAAAAACAAATAAAATAATGCACAATATTATTTTATGATGATGATATTTAACACATTATTCAATCATTTTACCTATAAATATTGATAATGCCCATTTTTTTTCTTTTGTTGATCTTATAAAGATTTGTTTTCTTTGGAATTCCATTTAAAAATATTATTAATAATAATAGAAATAATCCTTTTTGCTACTATTATTTCATTTTTTTGTTTTGTTTTTGTTTAGTTTTTTAGTTAATGCTGATGATGATCCTTTTTTTAAATAGATGAATATGTGGATGGATGGATGGATAGGTAAATGGATAGATAGATAGATAGATAGATAGATAGATAGATAGATAGATAGATAGATAGATAGATAGATAGATAGATAGATAGATAGATAGATAGATAGATAGATAGATAGATAGATAGATAGATAGATGGATGGATGGATGGATGGATGGATGGATGGATGGATGGATGGATGGATGGATGGATGGATGGATGGATGGATAGACACAGACAGACAGACAGATAGATAGATAGATAGATAGATAGATAGATAGATAGACTGATAGATAGATAGATTGATTGATTATTACTGTTTTTCCATATAATAAAGTCTGTGTGTTTGTGTATGTTTTTTCAGTCTTCCTCTTCGTTTCTGGGTGAACATCTTGAAGAATCCTCACTTCATATTTGATGTTCACCTGACTGAAGTAGTGGACGCGTCTCTGTCCGTCATCGCTCAGACCTTCATGGACGCCTGCACTAAAACTGAGCACAAACTGACGCGGGTGAACAGAAACACTTCATCATTTATCAGCTTCATCTTCCTCTCTTCTTCTTTTTCTTAGTCACATGTTTTCTCTTCTGATGTCTTGTTTCACAGGAGTCTCCCAGTAACAAACTGCTTTATGCAAAGGAAATCTCCACATACAAGAAGATGGTTGATGAGTAGGTTTTTAGTGTTGTGTGGGTTATTTTTATTGTGTGTTCATACAGTAAACTAACCAGTGGTGTTTTCTGTGCTCTTCAGTTATTATAAAGGCATTCGGCAGATGGTTCCAGTCAGTGACCAAGACATGAACACACACCTCGCAGAGATTTCACGGGTAAGTGCATTTAATTGTACTTTATTTTATTTTAATTTAGATTTTTTTTCAGTACATTTTTTTTTATTATTGTTTTAATTAATTTTTATTTTGTTTTATTCAATGGAATTTTATTTCACTTTGCGTTTGTTTAGCTTATTTGATTACAATTTATTTAATTTGACTTAATTGAATTTTGGTTACCTTTAATATTAATTTCATACATTTTTAGCTTTGATTTTGATGTTTTTTTTTCTTTCAATTTTGTTTATTTTTAATATTTGTTCTCATATTTTTTAACACTTGTAATGTTTATTTTCATTAAATTACTTAGTTTTATATTCATATTTTTTCTGTCATTTAATTTCATTTAGTTTTATCATTTTACATTTATAACGTTTGTATATATTGTTTGTTTAGACTTTAAAAATGGTTTTAATATTAACTTTGTAATTTATATATTGTCATTTTTATTTTTATTTTGCCATTTTAAAATGATTGAGATTTATTAATTGTAATTTTTCATTAATTTAGGTTTTACTTGTCTATTTGTTGTTGCCTGTTTAACTTATTTTAATATTATTTGATGTATTATTTTTATTTATTTCTCTTATTTAATTTTATATTAAGTCATTTTTAAATATTTTTTTACATTTATCATATTATATTGATGTATGTCTTTTATTGTTTATTTATATGGTCTTTTATAATTTTATATGTTGTAATTTTTTACTTTATTTTATCATTTCAAAATGCATGTTATCACAAACTACAGATGTTAACTGTCTGCATTTCTCCAGTCTCACACAGATAAGTTGAACACCCAGGCTGCACTGCACCAGCTCTACCAGTATGCCAGCAAGTACTATGATGGGGTAAGTATTACTACACATTACAGCATATGATTAAAACAACACTCGTTTCCCTACTCACTCAAATACTGCTCCAAATCTCTCTTAAAAACACCACAAACCTTCTATCCATTTCTTCTCAGATCATCTCATCGCTGGAGGAGGATCCTGCCGCCCAGAGCAAACAACTGACCCTCAGACTGCAACAAATCGCCGCCGCGCTGGAGAATAAAGTCACCGACCTTTAGTGCCACTAAATCCAAGACAAAGCTCAATTTACTGGGCTTAAAAAAACCAAGACGTTTTTCTTGAGGACTCTTAAGTATAATAGAGCCTCCGAGTGAAAGGAAAAGGAAGCAAACGAATCATTTTGGATTCAGAGGGACCAATATAAACTCTGAGCTGAGGAGAATAATAGTAGAAAAACACTCACAATGGTACTTCTCAGATCAGCACCTGCACAACGAAAAAAACCCAGCATTTATTTCGATTTTTTTTTTCGTCCCGCTAGGCTAATAATCAGATGTTCGGTATATTCTTCCTGTGTAGATGAATTTAAAATAGTATTATATGTAAATATATTTTTACACTCGAGGCTGCGAAACGGAACGGATTGATTGTTGTTTGTTTTTCCGCTTCGTTTTCCTGTTCAGTTTGTGGTATTACGATGTCGCATCCTGTGTGCTCGCCGATTCAGTTTGCGGTGCGTATGTTGTCACATCCTGTGTGCTCGCGGTTCGGTTTGTGGTTTTAACGATGTCACATCTTGCTCGCTATTCAGGTTGTGGTTTGTATGATGTCACATCCTGTGGGCTCGCGGTTCAGTTTGTGGTTTGTATCGGTGTTTGTGATGCTGACGTCCAAACCAGTGCTTATTTTGTCCCTCACAAGTATTTTAAGCATATTTTTTATCATACAGCAATGTCAGATTTAGCACAGAGGCCAAGCGACTGTAATCGATACACGCTCAGAACAAAGGCTTAAGGTACTTTTACATGCCTTTTGCTTTTGCGTCTTATCCTGCGGTTGCATTTTCTTTTGTATCATCTTTGATTTCGTATATATATGTGCACTTTGACACGTGCTTGCCTTATTTTATGACACAATTATGAGTTTGTATTTTAAATCGACACAATCGGATTCAATCAAGGATGCTTTTCTTAAAAAGAAATATGTTTTATTGTTTTGGGTTGAGAACTATCCTGTTAATGTGATGAAATGAGATGCGAACGATCACAGCGTTTGCCTTAATAGCAATAGTTTGGACTGAGAGCGACTCGTATGCCAATTAAATCATGACATTAGTTTTTATTTAGCTCATTATCGGTACTATTCTCTTTTTTTTAAAGATATTTTTTATTTAGAGCTCACCAAAGTTGAAATAAATCTTTTCGCAGCTGTCCGCAACCATCTAAAGCTTCTGTTGTTTTATATATATATAAATGTATATCAAATGATCTAGTTAAACGTGTAATTTAATTCATTGAAGTAAAGAAAATCTGAAAGATATAATGGTAAGGCAGCTTGATGGTAAGTCTGTCGTCTAACGTTTTTATTTGGTCGTTTATGAATGGTACGGTTTGCCCACCTGTTTGTTTGGACTCAAATGTGCCAAAAGGATTTTGTTTTTATTCCTGAACTTCATTAGTGTGAGTGACTAGTGTTGCCTTTTTGGTAGGCGGTGTCAAAGAGTCACACTGCGGCCAATCAGAGGCTGGCACCGCCCATTCTGAGCATGATGGACACAGCAGGAAACGCCTTTGAACTGTAAATATAAGCCCGACTGCCAAGATTTTCCTATTCTTTCTCTCTCTCTCGCTCCTCCTGCCAGTTCTCCTGTGTTGTCTAGCTATGAGCGTGTCAATAGCTTATTGTAAAGCTTCTTGTTTGCCTTCCTTTACCAGGTAGTGCCTTACAAAATATGAGTAATAATGATCAATTTTGTGGTGATTGTGTCTGCATTAAAATTTGCAATAGGGACTTTAGTTATGTTTCTGTTTCTGTTTGTGTGTGTGTGTGTGTGTGTGCTGAAATTCAAGCATCTTTATATTTTCGGTCAACAAAAATACCACTAAAGAAGTCGGTTTTAACTGTACATGTGAGCAATGAGTGGAAAAAGAGAATATTTTGAATTGTTTGTGTACTAGATCTGCTGATTGATGGGAAGTCTGCAATTATGGTAAAGAGAGGACTGCGTAGCCCCTTCTATTTCCATCAAACCCCCTCCACGCTGTTAACCATTTTGGCTTATTTTCGAGTAGACTTTAATTGTTGTTTTCTCTGAATGCTCCTGCCTGAAGGCCCAAGAGCTAAACTAGATGTATCTCGTTTAACTCCAACATAAAGACGAGCCCGTGACGCCATTTACTGCAGGACAACAAGCTAAGGACATCGAATTAGGATGTTGTTTGTTCACTTTCCTCTGAGGCTGTATTCAGGCACATTTCTCCTTGGGTTCTTGCCACTTAAATCCTTTTTTGGCCATTTTGTTTCACAAATATGAGGCTAATCCTCGTTTATTTACTTAAATTAGCATCAGACGTTTGTTAGCAGTTTTAGCACACTGCCCTCTGCTGCTCAAGTGATTTAATACACCTGTTATCAACTAAAAAAAGAACAGGAACAAGTATTGCTTGTGTTTCTTTGATATGCTTCTGTAATGGGTAAAGTTGAAAACATATCCACCTTTTTCCCCCCTGACTAAGAATAGCACAGACTAGCTTAGGGTCTAATTGAAGCTAGTCTGGTCTGATGACTGTATACCATTAACTGTTCTCAGGAAGTTCTAAATGTAAGTGGAGGCACATGCTGAAGGGAAGTAATAGTTGTGAAAAGGCCAAGTGTGTGACTCATTACCAGAGAGAGGGAGAAATAACAAAACAAGCTATATGCTATAAACGTATCCTCCTTAGAAGTGTGAAAGCAACTGAATTTGCATATGCAATGAATAATTTACACATTCTCAAGTTTTAAAGTGTACCTGTGTTTCTCCTGAATGTCTCGGGTTGGTTTTGTCTTGGCGTTTTATCAATAGAGTGTTCTGTCTTGCTCTTCTTTGTTCTGTTCCACACGACTCAGAGATCCATGTATAATTAGTCTATGTCCTCACCTGCCTGCTAAACTGACAGGGAAAAAAGCTGAGAGCATGGATACTGAGACATTTACTGTGGATGTGACGCCATATAAGCTACTATCCGTGTTTAATAGGTATACCTTGCTAGAACCAAACCCCATTATACCTTCAGAACTTACTTACTTTTCCGCATCATGGATTCAGCAAGGCACTGAAAAGCGTTCCTTAGAGTTTTTGGTCCATATAAAGAAGATGTCATTTAGACATTCATGATACAAATGTCCCATTCCAGCACATCCCAAAAGATGTTTTTGGATTGAGATTTGGAAATCTCAGAGTTGCTCATCTCAGCCATGGTATTGAGAAGGCAGATTATTCACTCTCGCAACCAACAATCCCTGCCGAACTGTCGATACTTGATCCTGTGACCTTCCGATCACAAGTTTAACTCTCCAACCGTTAGCTGCTCTAAGACAACAGAGGGCGTAAGAACGATGATTGTCCGTCGTGGAGGAGGTGCAGGTCCAACTAGGTCACCATACAAGCTTCAGACTAACTTAAAGGATCAATGCAGAACCACATCTTTCTCTGGACTCTTTGCTGGAATCAGTCTTGCAATCTTGAATCATCAGTGAACATGACAGCCATCTGCTCCATATACAGGCCGGATCCAAGATTATGTGAACCCCTGTAATCAGATCTGCTCAACTGACACCAAGTGTGCCCAAAAATAGCCAACACGTTATTACTTGTTGATAACAAAGTAGATAGATCTTGACCATCTTAAAGTGTAGCTGGCAGTGTGAGTGTTTAACAAGTCTTAAGTCTCATTGTGGAGATTTGCATGGACACTTTGGTGTTTATTTTTATGAATACCATTATTGAATAGTTGCAGAAGTGACCTCTCACAAGTACAAACCAGACTTCAGAGTATGCCAAAAGGCGATTGTGTGAAGGCTACATTGTGCCTAGCACATAAACCTGACGCATAAGTATAAATTGAAGGTAACCATGTGGAAAGCACAAGCCAGTTCCTCTCTAAATGTGCTTGCTCTTACCGCAAGTCTACCTTTGAAATATGAACTTCAGTGTGCTAAAGACAAAATATACACATGTCTTGTACTGCTTTCTTCAAGTGAGACTTTCTGGCATGAATCAAGTACCAAGTAATGGTACTGTGCTTCGTGCAAGGGAAAGACAAGCCTGATCAGGTTGACCCATACTGAAATGTACAGTACAGTGGATATAAGACATTTAATGAACTTTCTTCCCCATTCTGATGCTTGATATAAACACAACCCCAAGAGCATTGAGCCGCTTGCAAATATTTATTCAGACAGTCATTTGCAAGCAGATGTAGCAAACAAAGTAGTCACTAGTTATGTTTCCATCCAAAAATGCGAATTAACTTTGAGCAAAACTGTAATATTGTGTAAAAGATATGCGAATAAAGCAGCATTTCCATCCAACGAGTCAAAGCGGACAAAATCGCCAAAATATCAATAGTAAAAATGTAATTTGCTGCGATAGGAGAAGCTGCGTGAATCTTTTCTTCGTTTAATAAATGACTTTGATTTGAAGGCTTAAGACGCAGAGCACCGACGATCTTGATTCTGGAGGTCATTAATTAACATAATAATGAGCAAAACAACATTTCAGATGTTTTACAGTGTGCTCAGCCTGCTGGTTTGTCCATTCGCACACATTTTAATCATCACATGATATATTAAAACAAAATCACATGACCTTTTTTAATGTGCATACTTGAATTTGTTAGGTAAAAGTGTTTCCATCGTAGTTTATGCATCTTTTCTTATTGACTAAAAACATTATCCTACTCAGTTATGCGCATACATTTTAGTATGCGCATTTTCAAAATGTATGCGCATCATGGCGTTTCCGTCAACCATTTTTTTATGCGCATCTCCAAAATGTGCATAAAAATAGGTGGATGGAAATGTAGCTAATGAAACATTTGGTAGGGCACTATTTGAAGGCACTGACATTTGTAGTGCACACTCTCGAGTGCACTCATTCAATCCCACAATGCACCACAATGAAAGGTGTACAACCTAACAGCACTGTCGAAGGAATGCCCACAAGACAAGATGGCATGCACAGAGCAATCCTATGTATTGAAGCTTCTGAACAATCTATTACCTAATTGCTAATTTAAGTTTTGTATTCATCACTGAACTCACATTTTTTTCGTTACTGTAATATCTCCATTCAGTTTCTAAATATATTTACTTGTTTTCATTCACTCCAAGTGAACTGCCTCAAGGCTGATTTATACTTCTGCGTCAAGCGCATGTGTATGCTCCCGCGCAGCCTTCGCGCTAATGTGCAACTCTCAAAAAATGTAACTACACATCGCAATGATGCATAGCGCAAGCACTGTGATTGGTTGGGTTGGTAACTGTGACCAGTGTGGGCGGGGCAGAGAGCTGTGCAAACCTGATGGAGCGAGTGTTTGCAAGTGTCAAATCCTGTAAAGTCGCTCTAGATGAAAACAGCTTTTGTGTTTACCTTATGATTAAAGCTGTTGCACATCCGCTGGTTCCTGCTTCTGAATGAGCGAGTTTTAGCTACTTGTACATTTAAGGTAGTGTTCAGAAAAAACAAAACACTCGCGAAGAAACACGGCGCAGAGGAATATAAAAACAGACTGTAAGCTAATGTTTCGGAAGTGTTATTGCAAAGCAACATAAACACCACGCAAAACTTTAAATGCCGACTATGCGCAAGGCGGGCGCCTTGGGTCTCGCTGATCACTTGGCGCAGAAGTATAAACCAGCCTTAAATGGACTAATAGGAATAGTAAATGAGGTTATAGGGCCCATTATTGGATTAAGTGATTTCATGCCCCTCCCATTAACTAAAAGTTTGCTCAGTTCCCCGTTAAAGAGCCCCTGATCTAAAGGCAATGTGGATTTGTCCTCTGCATTTTTATTATTATAATTAGCATTGCCTTTTTAACAGTTACACACACACACACACACCTACACACACAATCTGTTACCTGGGCAACCCTAGCAGGGTGGAGGAATACCTATTACCACCTCCATCTCCCCCTCCCTTCTCTCTCTGTCTCTCTCTGCTCTCCCCCTCCTCTCTCTCTCTCTCTCTTTCCTCCAGTATAATTGTCCTGCCTCTCTCTGAGAGACTCAAGGGATGGTGCAGGAAGTATAGCAGCTCAGACACATTCAGGCTGCACTTCCGTCATCCTCACTCTCTCCTCATCCCTCCATCCCTCTCCTGACTAATTCCAGTATTCTAGTCCTCTTTACCCCCTGCCATCCCCCCTCAACCTCGTCCATCTCTTGCCTTCACATCCCTTTGGTTCACTTCAGCAAAGTTTCAACCATGGGCTGTGGAAATTCCACTGCTGCCAGCACAACCGCAGGTACGTCTGAAGCTTTCTTGCATTTATTTGTATGTCTCTAAGTCTGTGTGTTGTTGTTTTTTGACGCTAGTCCATTCAATTTAATGCAAAACTTATTGTTGTGAGGTTGACGTTATAAACGAATTTCTGTCAGAACTAAATCATTCACATCGAGCCACTTTAAATCGAGGCAATGCTAGATTTGTTGAATACACTGTGCCTGGAGCTCCATTCAGACTCAATGATATTCATGAATAGGGTTTGTTTACACCACTAGGAAGGGATTGCATGTGGTCTGTGAAGCTCTTACGAGACTGACGTGTCTCTCCTGGCTGGACGTGTGTTTGTGTGTGCGTGCGTGTGTGTGAACGTTCTGTCCTCAGTCATTTTTGTCAAATCAGGAGAGTTAGACGACAATCTGAACAGAGCGGTTTGGCACTGTATGAGTCATTTCACATGGGTTTACACACACACACACACGCACGCACGCACACACATAAACGAGCTGTGGCAGGAATGGGCATGAATCAATATGAACCCTTTTGTGAGGGTCTTGAAACACTGTCATTTTGAATATCATTGTGTAAGCCTCGTGGGGACATGAAAAGATGTTATTTGCATTGTTAATCAGCCTTGTGTCTGCAGGAATTCCATGAATGGGTGATGTATAAATATAGTCATGTTGATTGTTGTTTTATACAGCTGTTGTTCAGATAGATAGATAGATAGATAGATAGATAGATAGATAGATAGATAGATAGATAGATAGATAGATAGATAGATAGATAGATAGATAGATAGATAGATAGATAGATAGATAGATAGAGAGAGAACGCTATGATTGAGAACAGATATATTCTGCTATTATAAATTGTTCTTGTCTACCATCACATATGCTATTAATAGATGCCTAACCACCTGTCAGTTAACTTTAAGAACTCTACTTGCGTGCACACACACACACATACATTAGTGTTCGCTTGATGACTCATAGTTTGATTGACCAGGCGTTGGACAAAGCTTTGCCATACCAAATGACAAATCTGCCTGACAACACCTTTCTTGTTGCTTTATTACAGTGTAATAACATAATAATGAGAAGGTAATTACTTAATATTAATGCGTTAAGTGGCTTAATCTTATTTATGAGAGGAGTAAAAAATATGATTTAGTCTATTATCCAGCTATGTGCATACATAACTCTATTGTAATTTAGATATTTTCCCCAGAAATACGCTTTTTAGAGTGCTTTCGTATTTGTTGGGATTAAAAATTAAGTTTTTTCACCAAGTATTAGTTTCTTGGCCCTTTTGAAGTATTAAACAAATATTGGTGTTTTCTTTTTCAAAAAATAAACATAAGCTCGTCTCAAAACACCTCCTTTTTATTATTTAATGGCAAAAAAGTCTCTAGATCATAACAGTATTTAAAATTTAGATGAAGTTTTATTGGTAATTTACAATATAAACCTAATTACGTACTACTCATACGCACAAACCATAAATAGCAAATTCCCATTCTTTTCCTATAACTGTAAATTTAATCAAGCAACATGTGGCATGACTAATTGGTTTGTTTGTTTGTTTCCACAGGTCCAGCTGAGTCAGCCAAAGATGTGTGAGTATCACCAGCACAACAACAATATATCATGACAACTCCTGTTGTCTTCACAAGGACACCATAATTATTCAAACAGAAGGTTTGACTGCATTACGGATCCATATCACTTCACAGAATAATTTCAGCTATTTCTGAGATCCTCACAACATCAAAACAACTAAAATACACAAAGGCATTGGCTAACAAACACAGACTTTTCAATGCTTTTATCAAGAAATATTCCACTGAATTACTGAAAGCATTTATTTTGTTCCCTTCTCACTCTCCCATACAAATGCGCACACAGTCAGGTGCATAAATATTGGCACAAATAATGCTCATTGTAATTAGGATAATGAGGGAATAACACACAAATGGCCATGGAACAGCTTGGAGAAGTCAATTGTCCCATTACTTTTGGTCCCTTAACAAGTGGGAGGCACGTATGCAAACTGTTGTAATTCCTACATCGTTCACCTGATTTGGATGTAAATACCTCCGAATGAAAGCTGGCAGTCTGCAGTTCAAGCACATAGTGTTCGTTGTTTGTTGTGTTGATGTCCCAATATTTATGGGCCTGACTGTAGATACAGCAGACAAAGAAGTCTATTTTTAACACCACACTTAAAATTCGCTGTGTGTTCGAGTACTATACACGTTTTATTTACTTGACCTGACTGATGCTCCTAAATTTAGATCTCAAGAGTTTCAGATTTTCTTAAAAAGTGCTGAAAGTTTAAAAATGACAAATATATAATGCTTGCTATACAAGAATTGTTGTTTTTTTATTTGTGTTTGTCTCATTGAGACAGACTTCATTAGCACTGTAGAAAAAAATGATAAAAATAAATGAAAGCGGCATCTTTATAAGCCAAAAATATGAATGAATGAAACTAAAAGAGGGAATTGTGTGCATGCAAACACTGCAGAACCTTATATTTGCTCTTCTTTTATTAAGTGGTACTTGTTAAATAAAATGCTAAGGATGTTATTATCAATATCAGCTACTATAAATAATTCAGCTACCAGTTTTCATTCAGAAATGTTATTCCACAAGACATGTAATTGATTTTATGGTTCCTGCATAACAACTCTGGCAATACAATCTTATACAGACACAAACTTAACCAAAAATAAGTGTTATGTCAGCTCTGCTTCACAACTTTAATCATAATTTCTTTCTCCTATTTTGTGTTTGAAAATCTAAATGATATTTCTCAGTTACATCGCTGCTCTTGAAACACTTAAACTTACTATTTTGTCACTACTTGGGGAAAAAAAAACATTATTATTTATATATTGTCTACAGATCTAAAATGTTTTAACATCAAGGCCATAGAAGAACCATTTTTGGTTTCCTAAAGAACCTTTCAGGAGTTCTTAAAAGATTTTTTTTGTCAAGAACATTTGGTCACACTTTATTTTGATGGTCTGTTTGTTGAAATTAAGTTACATTGCAAACTACATGGCAACTAATTCTCGTTAGATTATAAGTAGACTGTAAGTAGTTAGTTAAATGTCTGTAAAAGGAGCAGTGTCAACAGATACTAATCTACTACTACTCTTCTGATACTCAAATGGACCATTAAAATAAAGTGTTACCGAACATCTCAACAAAAAATAACTCTATAAAGTGACTTGTGAAATTTAAATGTTCTGCAAGATTATGAGGATGCAGTGTGTAAACCTTCAACTCATCATTATACGTTGCACAATAGAGTAGCTTGGCCCTCTCTGTTGGATAGAAGAAAAGCATGTTGGTATCTGATTGTTCACAAGGCCATCTCTTGGGATGCTGCCTTCATATCTCTGCTGTATATACAACAGAAAACTTTGAAGAACTATTTCCTCTATTCTCAGAATTTCTATAACCTCTCTGTTCCTTTTGTTCAAACTGAATTGGGTGAGAAGGCTTTTATGTATACAGCTCAGTCTGCCTGGAATCTTCTTCAATCTAAATTCAAATTACAAAACAAATTGATACCGTTGAACCATTTTAAAAGCATTCAGCAAATGAAAGGTGATTCTTTGATTTGTTTTAAGTGTTCTCAATCTGTAAGTAAACCCAGAACCCCAGGATGCTCATGTGTATGAGATTATCTTATTATTAATCTTAGAGAGTCTTTTCAGTTTAAATAAAAGTCCAATAAAAATTAATCAACAAGCAAGGCTCGAGTTGAGGTTCTACACAGTTTTATGGACAAATTCTGAAAAGTGTCTTAATTAAATCATCTAGACCAGGGATGCCCATACTCGGTCCTGGAGGGTCGATGTCCTGCAGATTTTAGTTCCAACTTGCTTCAACACACCTGCACGGATGTTTCTAGGAAGCCTAGTAGAGCTTGATTAGCTAGCCCAGGGTTTTCTGATTGGGGTTGGAACTAAACTTTGCAGAACACTAGCAGTTCAAGATCAAGTTTGGGCACCTCTGATCTAGACCATATATTCAGTTATGTAATTGCAGTATGTAAGTGGGGCAATTAGCTTCAGGCTGAAATATGGCACACACTAGTACAGCTATCTTTATGGGGACCGAAAATGTCCACACAAAGTCCAAACTGACTGGTATTGCTATACATAAGTGGACCATTCTTCCCCATAATGTAAAGGGAAAAGTACACACACACATGCACACTTGTACAGCTATCTTTATGGGAACCAAAAAATGTCCCCACAAGCTCACACTTTACTGATATTCCTTTACATGTGTAGACATTTGGTCCTTTCAACATAAGGAATACAAAGTACACACACATGCACACTTGCCACAGCCATACCACCCTGCAGCTAAAAACTGGTTACTCACGGAAGCTAAACGGGGCTGAGCCTGGTCAGTACCTGGATGGGAGACCACATGGGAAAACTAGGTTGCTGTTGGATGTGGTGTTAGTGAGGCTAGCAGGGGGTGCCCAACTTGTGGTCTGTGGGAGTCCTAATGCCCCAGTACAGTGAAGGGGACACACTGACTCTCTGTGGTCATTAAAAATCCCATGGCACTTCTAGTAAAGAGTAGAGGGGGTAACCACGGTGTTTTGACCAAATTCCCTCCATTGGCCCCTCCCCATCCACTGAATTGGCTCTATCACTGTCTCTCCACTCCCCCTCTAGCTGGTGTGTGGTGAGCACACTGGTGGAGTTGTCCTGTGGCTGCCGTCACATCATCCAAGTGGATGCTGCACACTGGTAGTGGTGGTGTGGGGAGACCCCCACAATAAATAGACCATACACAATAAATGTACTTTATAAATACACATTACTTACTTACTTTTACAGCTATCTTTATGGGGACCCAATGGCCCCCAAAAGGTCAAACTTTACTGGTATTGCTATACATGAGTTGACGCTTGGTCCCTACAACATAACGAATACAAAGTATGTACACACACACATGCACACTTGTACAGCTATTTTTATGGAGACCAAAAAATGTCCCACAAGGTCAAACTTTACTGATATTCCTATACATGAGTAGTTATTTGGTTCCCACAACATAAGGAATACAAAGAACGTGCACACACATGCACACTTGTACTGCTATCTTTATAGGGAACAAAAATGTCACCAAAAGGTCAAACTTTACTAAGTTTTCTATACATGAGTGGACATTTGGTCCCCACATTGTAAGGAATACAAGATACGCACACTCACACACAATTGAACAACTATTCCTTACATATATTACAGAAGTATTCATAAAATAGCTATAATCGCTTTGTTATTGTGCTTAAACTACCCTAGTCATTTATTTAGTGTATTTTCTTCATCTTTTTTTCCCTCGTCATTTGTTCAAAGACTTTGACTTCAGAGGGGGAGAATAAGATAAACAGGAGGGAAGCCTCACAGTGTCCTTCAGTTTTTAGAACCGCTTGTCAATCAGTTTCCCTTCTGAGAAAAAAATCTAGCCGGCTTTGAACGCTGCCTGTCATTTTCCTAAACAGTTCTGGGAAATTCATCTCCCACATATGAACAACAAGCACCCACACAGCAGGAGAGTCTCACGCTTGGATATCAAGGTCTCGACTGCCGCTACAAACACACATTCAGTACACATTCATCATCTCTGTAAACATAACATAGTTTATACATGGCCACACGTCTCTTTTAAAAGCAATATTTTGTTTCCAAGGATGATGATCTGTACTGTAAAAAAATAATCTGTTAATTAACAGTTTCCGTATTTAAGTGTTTTCCGTTTATTTACGGTTGTGAATTGCATTATGGGATGTCAATCTGTGCTCTGTCGACTTTTGATGTTGAAAATTCAACTCTACAGTTTAACAAAGTGACTTTTATTAATGTTTTAGTAGTTTGAAATATTAAAATAAATGTATATAGAGCAATAAGACTGTAAAATAACTGAATAATGTACTGGCAGCTTATTACAAGGTTTTTGTAGCGTAATATACAACACCAACCTGGACAATATATGACTTTAAACTATTAAAAATGACAATAAATGTCACCTTTTTCAACTTTTCCTGCTTAAAAGTTTCCTGCCCTATAATGCAATTCAAAAGCATAGGAAAAAATAAAAACATGACTCACAAAATACAGAAAACTGCTAATTTACAGATGTTTTTCACAGTGTAGTAGCAAACTGATGCCATTTTAAGCCAAATGTAGGTAGGTTTTGTAGGTTTTAAATATCATTTTAAAAGGTCCATATTTAACCCTCAATTACCTCAATTTTCTTTTTAAAATGTATTTTTTTAGAGTAAAATAATGCCTCAAAACCGTAATTTCACGCATGATCTTGCAGGGCTACAATGAATTGTGTGCGATACCCAAAACAATTTGTTCAGTCAAATGAAGCGACTAAAAGTAACACAAAAGGCCTATTTGATTTGATTGGATTTGATTTATATAACAGAATAATCATTGAACACAATTATTAAAACACAAATCCATCTCATCATAACCAACAAAACATACGCATATCTTTATAAACCACTAAATAACAAATAATTTGAATCAGTACAAAATGGAGCGTGATGAAACACAAGCTTCTGATTTTTTTCACTGTTTTTAACAGTTTTGAAGTGATTTATTTATTTATTTATTTTTCCACCTCTTGAATTAGCCCGTCGAATCATTTCTTGGTTCTCTCTGTGGTTCTGGGTTCACAGGCAAGACGATTCCTCCATGGACGAGGAAAAGAGGAGAAACTATGGCGGAGTGTACGTGGGTATCCCTGCAGACCTCAGTAATGAGACTTCCGGACAAACAGCCTCCACACATAAAGGTGACACACAGAACCAACTGTAACGGAACTAGCACAATGTCAGCCATATTGTTAGATTTGGCTATTCTATACAGTGATCTATTTGATGTTGACTGCTTTGGTTATTTGTAAAGAAGCAAAATGATTTGGGATGCAAGAAAATACTCTTTTAGTCACACTTTAGTTGAGAGTATGATTCTCAATATTAATAAAACAATAACTATGATTTTTGGCTCAAAAATGCTAATTTGCTGCTTATGAATAGTTATTAAGGCATTAGTTGGGTATAGAGTTTAAGTACAGTAGGTTTAGGGTTGTAGAATAAATAAGATTATAAAGAATATGAACTTTATTAGTACATATAAGTCACTTATAGTTACCAGTGCTCACTAAGTAATAGTGATAATTGGAATTACTTCAACTAAAGTTTTAAAGTGTAAGGGTACAGGTGATTTGGGTAGGCTAAGTTGTCCGTAGTGTATGGGTGCGAAGGAGTGTGTATGGATGTTACCCAGAGATGGGTTGCGGCTGGAAGGGCATCCGCTGCGTAAAACATGTGCTGGATAAGTTGGCGGTTCATTCCGCTGTGTGACCCCGGATTAATAAAGGGACTAAGCCAAAATGAATATGAATGAATGAAATGTTACTATTGTTTTTAGGCAATGCTTTTTTGTGTAAAGTCTCCATTGTGGGATTTTCAGCACGAGTCAAATGCACAACTTTGATAACCATTGTTTATTTACACTCTTGTTTCTGAAAGGTGGTCACTAGCTCCACCTTCATGATGACATCATGTGAGACATTACTGAATGATGATTGGTTGGGAAGCAACATGTAGTCTGAGATGAGATCATTTGAGCTAGAATCTGGCACAGTGGCTATCAAAATTTAATAAAAATGTTGTGTAGTCTCAACCCATATCAGTTATACTGGTTTCTACTGTATTCAATTGTAAGTAGTGGTAGTATTAGCTGCTGTATTGTTCATAATAGATGAAGCAAATAGTAAAATTACAAATAGTGACCATGTTAAAATGAACAAAAAACACAATTTGTTTTTACTTTTTTAAGTTTAACAAATATTTAGGGTATAATGTTCAGAATTTTTCACCTTCAGATAAAAGTCTCTTATTCATACTGCTGTGATTTGACAGTACAGATGTATGTACACTACATGTACACTATGTCATTAAAATATGAACATTAATTTTACCCCAGTATTTTCAGTGGAGTTTCTGCGCTAGCCTGCTGATCCTGACCGCGCGTGCATTTTATTACATTACAACTTCGATGCTGTAAAAGAAGCTGTATAAAATTGAAAAAAAAAGTCACATAAACCTTTCACCGGAAGTTTACCGGTATGGGAAGAAACACTAGCTGTGCAAATACCCCATATTACTTCATAAATAGTTTACCAGCATTTTTTGACACCTAATGTACTCTGTATATACAAAAAACATGTTCTGGTCTAAGTCTGTTAATCTGATGCTGTTCTAAATGTGGTATTTACATAGCCTGAACTTAAAAATAAATGCAGGAAATGAGATAAAAAATAAGATGTATACAGGTGTAAGGGAGAAGGAAGTGTTAGTGTGAATGCGGTGAGAATGAAGTTTGTTCAGTGCTACATCGATCACCTCTTCCTGAAACTCATTACTCGCACAATGAAACCAATTTCCTCAATTCTCTCTGGTCTCATGTCAAGAACTAACAGAGACACGGAGACTTCTAAAAATAAAATCTGAAATTAAAGCAATGCATTATGTTTAGGACTGTAGTGTGAGCGAGGACGCTTTGTGTGTGAGTCTGCATGTGTGTGTTCCTGGATCTCTGGGATGTGATAATTGGAGGAGCATCCAGGGAAAGAGGAAACTGCTGAGTGCTAAAATGATTGCTAACGAAGCTCAGTGTTTGTGTGTGAAGGATATTGTTAGCTAACAAATCTTTGTACACTTGAAATAAAGCTGAAATAAAATAAATACCAGGTGAGAAGCCAAGAAATAAAATAAATCCTACTTAAATCTACAGTGTATCAAGAAATGCAAAAAGATGAAAATTGTAATGTGAAGTAAATCTGCTACAGTATTCTGGATTATAGTTTATCATCTGACTTAACCATGTTTTTTTCTTAGCAGAATAATGATATTCAGAGCTGGATGCACATATGAAGGTAAGTCAGTGTTTGCTTTTTACACTATTGATAACACAAGATCTGTTTGTTTTTGCACCGTGTTTAGACATTTAAAATGTATTTTTAGCCCTAAATTAAGAATGAAAGGAATTTAAGAGGATTTATGCAATGCTGCTTGGAGTTTGTTTCATCGTTTGAATCAGACTTTGTTGAAAATGCTCTGTGAAATAAAATGAGGTGAAAACTTAACATAAAGAACAGAACATAAAGAAATAAGGACCTTTTTGAGGACCTAAAGAAATCCCCTTTATATGACATTTGTTCATATACTGTAAGTAGTTGATTGAATCTATTAAAATTAGTGCTGTCAAACGATTTAATCCATCCAAGATAAAAGTTTGTATATACAGTTGAAGTCAAAATTATTAGCCCCCCTGAATTTCTAAACATAATAGTTTTAATAACTGATTTATTTAATCTTTGCCATGATGACAGTACATAATATTTGACTAGATATTTTTCAAGACACTTCTACACAGCTTAAAGTGACATTTAAATGCTTAACTAGGTTAACTAGGCAGGTTAGGGTAATTAGGCAAGTTATTATATAACGATGGTTTGTTCTGTAGACTATCAAAAAATAAAAAAAATAGCTTAAAGGGGCTGATAATTTTGACCTTAAAATGTTTTTTTAAAAATTAAAAACTGCTTTTAATCTAGCTGAAATAAACTTTCTCCAGAAGAAAAAATATTATCAGACATACTGTGAAAATTTCCTTGCTCTGTTAAACATCATTTGGGAAATATTTAAAAAAGAAAAATAAATTCAAAGAGGGGCTAATAATTCTGACTTCAACTGTACATGCGTGCTGTTGCATATTTATGTATATATGTATAAATAAACACACATACTGTACATAAAATGCTAAAGAAATATATTTACATATATATTTCGATTTATATATCATTTGTATTTTATTTATATAAACAAATCTTTTATACAATATAGTCATGCAGATGTGTATATCCACAAAAATAAACTGTAACGTCAAATTTTGTAAATATAAACTTTTATTTTGGATGTGATTAATCTCGATTGTATGCATCAAGTTCATTACAAAACATGTATACATATTTAACCACATAATTCAGCAGTGCTTCATTAGAGTGGGCAGAGCTCACTTTGTTCAATAGGACTCTCTGATTGGTGAAATTTTCAGCATGAATTCTCTGAACTATTAAACAAACAAAAAAATCAGTTTGGAGCAAATAAATGTATTGTTTACATATAAGCCGAACGTTTTTAAACTGATTTTGTATTAGCTTGTAAATTAACTGATCTTATTTAACTTACAGGGCTGTCCGGAGGGAAATCTTGGCTGAAAAGTGCTGCGTGATAATCTCGAAAGGACGCAATTTTCATCATTGCTGATTGGCTCGTTGGGACATAACCGAATCCTCTGAGAGCCAATCATGCAAGTGAACTCCCTGGAAACTGAAACTGCAATTAGTTCTGCTGACGAGGTCAGAGGTCACAGATGACATTGAGTTTATTAGCAGCAACACGACGAATTTCAGGGCACCGGCACTTTGTTTCTCAGGACAACAAACACACAAACGTTATCGACAATCACAGAGCAATGAAGATACTGGAAGTGAACTCTGAGCTCGAACCTTTCACATCACATGTTTATTAATGGGATTCAGAAGAGTCATTACACACTCGTGAGTCTGGGTTTTTGTTCTTTTACCCTTTTAACATTATTCAAAACACCTCAGAAGCACTTGACAGGAAAGCTTGTGTATAAATGAGTTTGCAACATGACTACAGAGGTACATGAAGTGCCTTTAACACACTCTCAAAAAGAGTTTTTTCACAGTGATGCCATAGAACAGTGTGTCAAACTCCTGGAGGGCCGCAGCCCTGCACCGTTTAGTTCCAACCCTGCTTCAACACACTTACCTATAGGTTTCAAACACTCCTAAAGGACTCAATTAATTTGATCAAGTGTTTAATTAGAATTAGAACTAAACTGTGCAGAGCTGCGGCCCTCCAGGAACGGAATTTGACACCTGTGCCATAGAAGAACCATTTTTGGTTCCCCAAAGTACACTTTAAAAAAATATCCATAAATTGAGTTTGGATGTTGTTATCCAGTAAGTTTTTTCAATTGTTTATGCTTTTGAATTGCATTATGGGAACTTGATTTTTCCTCCAATAACTTTTGATGATCAAAATTGGAAAATATGCCTTTTATTGATATTTTAATAGTTTAAAGTGACATTGTTTGGGTCGGTGTTGTAAATAACGCTATACAAACCTGGTTATAAGCTGCTTTTAGTTCTTTTTCGGTTATTTTACGGACATAATTCTAGGGCTGGGCGATTAATTTAAATGTAATCTAAATCGACATTCAGAACCTATAATCGATCAAAACCATGCTCTGTTAAGTCTTATTTATAAGGTAAGTCTGCGTCGAGTGCACAGGTATTGTCTGACACAGCCTTCACATTGCCACATTCCCGTGAAAAATTTAACTACATGTCTTATGTTTGCATTACATTAAGGATGATTGGAAGCTGCGCCAGAGATGGCTTGAGACAGCATATTTTCTATCACAATAAAATTATTATTTACAGTAAAATATTTGTTTACAGAAGATTCAAGAAATGCACAGTTTAAACTATTACAGGATATACAATAATTATTTTATTTATGCCTATTTTCATTGAAAATTATTTATTTGAAGTTTTTAATTAGAAAATAGTGCCTGTTCGATTTAGGCAATGTGTGTTTTAACTTTAGTTGTTCAATATTGATGTTCCAAAAACAAATCATAGATAGTAGATAGCGATCAATATCCCTCAATAATTTCAAAATCAAGTAACGCACCCTTAATTCAGAAATCTCCTACTTGTAATATGTGAGCATATTTACAGTACAAAACCTGTCAGTGAACTATGAGGGCAAAAAAAATTAAATAAGCAAATAAAATAATCGTTAATTAATCGTAATTGAGTTAAAATGTTCAATTAATGGAGATTTAGACTTTAGGCCAAATCGCCCAACCCTATGTAATTCTCTATGTTCTAATACCATGTGTTGGTTTAAACTGTTAAAATGTCAATATACATGTAAGTCCTTTTTATTAAACTGCACAGTTGAATTGTCAGTATCACAAGCTTACAAAGCAGAGATCAAGTTACCATAATACAGTTCATAACCGTAAATAACCTGTGAATGACAAAATATGGAACCTGTTAATTAACAGATATTTTTTATACAGTGTACATAGGTTTTCCTAAAATATAGAAGCTTTTTCCACTGTGAACCTTTTGTGGAATGAACAATTTTCAATGATGTTTAAGAATCTTCATGGAATTATTGAACCTTTATTTTTAAGAGTGCATAAATGAGCTTGTACCTGCTAGTAGGTGATGATCAGTGAGGTGAGTGTATTTATTTTTAGATCCATTTTTTGTTCAAGCTTCCTACTGTTATCCGGAGGTGAAATCAAGGGTTATGTGTTTGTGATTGGGTTTAAGGTCTCTCCATCTCCGGTAATCCAATTAGAGTGACCCAGTGCAAGTCTCTGAAGAACCAGTTTTAAAAATGACCTGTGAAAGTAGGCCAGCACTCGCACTTTTCAGCATCAGGTCAGCTGGAACACACACATGCTCTCCAGCGACGCTGCATGGGGAAAAGACATGAGGAGGGAAAGACAGAGACTGATAGAGAGGGAGGCAGACGGTGGCACAGCGGGCATTTCTTGAGGGACGGCGGGATGAAAGCTGACACTGTGACTCAGGTTCTGCCAACTCACTTTCTCTGGCTTATTTAAGGGATTGTTCTCCTTTGGCTTATTTATACACCATCAGATTGTACCTTTTTTCTCTTGTGGAAGCCAAAAGCAAGATTTGGAAGACTGTATTGGTCATGTTAACAGGGGCGTAGCAACCAGCGGGATTAAGAAGATACGTCCCTCTTACTTTTACATACAGACCATTTAGAAGCAGGTGATTATTAATTATATACACGTAAACTTTTGGATCTCATACAACTGAATATATATATATATATATATATATATATATATATATATATATATATATATATATATATATATATATATATATATATATATATATACATATACATATATATATATATACATATACATATATATATACATATACATATATACATATATACATATACATATACATATATATACATATACATATACATGATTTTTTCCCCAATTTCTGTTTAACGGAGAGAGGATTTTTTCAACACATTTCTAAACATAGTTTTAATAAGTCATCTCTAATAACTGATTTATTTTATCTTTGCCATGATGACAGTACAACTGTATATGTAAAATGATCAGTCATATTTGCGAGAATGATTTGTTGACAGTGTAATAGACGTCATTTTTAGCAGACACTTTGCTTGTATTCAACATTCCATGTATATAAAATCCCTTTTGTAAATGTAGTTTAATAGAGATGCCAAAATGTGTCTGACCGCTGTATAGAAAGAGAATATATTGTAATAGAATAATAAATTGTACGTAAAAAAAAACACTAATGTGAGTTGTTTGTGTTGTATTTTTGGATCCTAATGGGATTTAATGTTTTTGTACAGTTTGCACTCATTCTCTCTCACACACACTTGTACAGTGTGTGGCATCTTATTCACACATCACAGATGAAAGATGCTTTAAATGAGAGTGTTTCTCAGGTGCAGCTTCACATGTAAAGCAGCTGTTTCCTTGAAATTATTTTCTATAAAACCATTTTCTGTGCTGCTTGAGTGCCTCTTGTACCTCCAGAGACATTTCTGGATTGACCATTCTAAGACAAAATGTCAAGTTCGCCTGTTCTGTTAATGTTTTTTTTTTTCCTCTTTCTCTATTCATTATTTATTTGAAAAATAGATCGATTTTAGATAGCAGGGTTTCAAAGTTGCACCACTATGGTTCTGTTAAAACATCCCTCTTTTTGTTTGAGCATCTGAGCAGAACCATCGATTCATTTAATTATATTTTTTTAGCAGGACGTGTTATTTTCCTTTCATTTAAAACATTTTAACAGCTAGTAACATAAATAATGTGCTATATCAATAAAGGAAACTTAAAAACAAATCTGAATTCAAATTCCACCTTTTTAGGCAATTAGCAAGAGCATGATGCAACGTTTAAAGCTTATTACTAACATATATGCTGCCTTTTATTACAGGTCATCTTGACATTGGAGTGCATTTCTTTTCTCTCTCATGTACTTTGAATCTCTTTCCCTTGCACTTGTTCTGTAATGGTTGCAATCTCTTGTAGAGGAGAAAATTGTTCTGTGGGAAGCAGGCTCAATTAGCTCTTTCTCTTCTTTTCAGATTTGCTTATTATAGTAAATGAATTAATATGGTGACAAGTTTCCAGTGCTGTATTTCATTACATATTGCTGCTAGTGTTGTTATATATATATATCAGTCCCTTCAGGTTGTATGTAGATGTGTTTCTATGGTTCCCAAAATTTTCAGCCCATGACCCCCAAAATAACAATTCCAGTGACTCACAACCCCCACTATGCACAGAGTGGGTTATTAACATACAAACATTGCACACAACGGTGCACACACAAAGATAGGAACTATATAAACATGAGCATATTGACGACACAAGAAAGTGTAACAGTCTACCATATACTTTTTTAAGTCAGTATTCATTTAATTTAATATTAAATGGCTTTTTATTTGTATGTTGTTTTTTTATGTAATTATTAAATACTATTTTTATCTTCTGTAGGTTATAAATAAAATATGGTAGTTCTAATAGTTTAATAACATGTATACATTTTTGGAAATTATCAAGCAACCCCCCTCATTGTCTTGCGACCCCCACTTTTGGGTTTAAGGTTAGGCTCATGGGAAGGTTTATGGTTTGTTAAAATGACAATACACTCTCAGAAAAAAAAGGTACACTGTGGTACAAATAATGTTCTTTAAGGAACAGTTTTGTACCTTTGTAAAAGTTGTACCTTTTATGGGACAGAAAAGACCTCTTATGATACTGTTCTGTACCGTTTATGGTATACTGAAATGAAGGTACACAATTGTTCTCATAAAAAAAGTACATAAGTGTTGGACAATTCCTTCTTTATTACAATATCTATGAAATAAATATGACTGGAAAGGCAAAGTGTATAAAATATTTTATAAAATATCTCCATATTAAAAAATGAATCATCATTTAAATGCATATGTTTAATGAAACTCATAAACTTTAATCATTAAGTTTGGTAATACAAAACTATAGGCATTGTAAACTAAATATTTCAGGCATTTTTAATAAACATTTGGTAATCATTTTCTGATAAATTCAGTTTCATTTTTGATATCTGCACCTTTTGATGTTTGCTTTCCACTACGCACATGAGCTGGCAAAAGTCCTGCATATGCAGAGTGTTTATGAAGACATTTTACTGTTGCAAAACTAATCAAACATTGTGCATATCTTGTTACAATACTTTTGCATAATTCTATTTCTGTTTTCAAATTAAGTAAATTAAACGAACTTTTAAGTGATTACAAAGCTATTGTGTGAAAATATGAGAGAAAAAGTTTTATATTGTACATGGGAGAATGTATTTCTGTAACGGTTTTGTAAGTGTTGTGAAATGTTTAGCAAAAAATTGAGCTTTTGATTTATGTTAAAGTATTTTTTATTATTTATTGCAAATAGAAAAGGTGCATTTACACAGAAAGAAACTTAAAAAAAGCATTGTTCAATAATGTATTTGATGATTTATATTTACTGAAAATAAATTGACACATTTTGGATAGAGCAAAATGCCTTTAAATAGTTCTTGAAGGAACACATTTGACACTGTTAAGGTACAAAGTGTCTTGTCACTGTTGTGGTACCTTCATTGATCACATTTGTACTTTTGATGAAGGTACAATATTGTAATCTACTGGTACATTTTGGTTTCCCATGGTACAAATCATGTCCTTTAAGGTAGAAACTGCAATGGCAAATTAGTTTCTTTGTCTTAAGGTGCAATTCTGTTCCATAAAAAGGTACTGCCCCAGTGACGAGGGTTTGTGCCTTCCTTGGGATAACATTGTACTATTTTTTTGGGAGAGAGTGTAGTATGTATATGCAAAACAGGACTGCAAAATAAAGTGCTACTGACATATGCTGATCATAATATTTAATCTTCTTGCTCTTTTGTTTTTAACAGAGTTTAATACTTAAACATTATATTGTCATGATGATAAATCCTGAAGGATAGTGTAGAAACAGTGTTCACCCTGGAGCTTTTAATACATTTCACAAACAATAACAAATGAATAGTAAAAGACTGAATTCAAGTTTTAAAGCAGAATAAAGTGAGAAGGTATTTTCTTGTAAAACATACTGCTGTCGTAGTTCTTTTTACAGTGCTGTAACTTGAAAAAGTCAACAATAATAATGCAAATTCAATTTATTTTTAAGTAATTGTGGTTTTAGATCTTTTAAAATATTGTCAAAACAATATATACACTCTAAGCTTTGCCTTTTATTATTGTTCCTGATTTTTTATATAAATGACATATAAGCTACACTTTAATTTGTGTCTATTATGCATTACTTTCCCTCGCACTTTTATTGTGTATATGCTATGTACATTTAACTTTTATTTTATAAAATGTAGACCTATATAACACAATAACATGTACAGTAGAATGTTATTTAATGCTATGTTAAAGAAAAATACATTATTTGCAACAGGCAATTGATAGCGGGCATTGTTTGCTATTGTATGTGACTACACTAACCGATTTCTTCGGTCTCTGCTTTTCCCCGAGAGAGCTGTTTTCTGGTTAGCGGGAGGTCTGAGTGTCTCTGCGGGGTCTCGAGGCTCACAGGCGCGGCTGATGATTCACCGAAACTCACAGGTATACAACCTTCCTCCAACTTAACTAAACACAATTGCACACATTTTTTTTCCTGACATTTTGATATATTAGTGTCAACAAATTAATATCCATAAATATTAATTTAAATGTTCTCAAATGAGGCGATATTTAAAATATAATACTAATTACAGTTCGAGCAATTACACCTTTCCGCCATAAGATGGTGCCACAGTGCTGTTTTCAAACATCACCGTTAACCTTGATTAAAATAATCATTATGGGCTGCAGTGGGCCTCCTGTCAGGAATAACATTTAAGGATAGACAGTTGACTGTTCAGTGATTTAAACCCTTTCTTGGTTGTTGAACGACATGCTGTGGAGGTTTGGTAAGGAATAAGTGTCCTGTATGTCAGATTTTTGTCTGTAATTGGCCATTTTGGTGTCCTGAGTGAAGGCCTCCAGCTGTATTATTATTATTATTTCGTTCTAACCCACATAGAAGAGCACCAGCAGCCCAAGAGACACAGTGAGAGAGAGAGAACGATGTGGCCCTCAAAATAGACACGGGTAGAGTTAAATTTGGTTTTTGAGGTTATGTCTTCCCTGATTGAAAAGCGACGGATGGAGATGTTGAGCTGCTCTGTTTACCCATTTAATAGCAGACCTTATTTTGTTCATGTTAGTAAGACTGCACTTGTTTTAAGCTTGTTTTCCTCATCTTGCGCCGTGCATAAAACATACAAATACTCAGTAGGGGATTTTTGTTTGTTTATTTTTATTCACGGAGGATGGAAAATGAGATTCATAGGTAACTAAACCCATCTAATTTATAAAAAAAAAATGTAAATTGTAGCTTAAAATGTCAAAAATGTTAACCGACTTAAAATATTCTCTGGTGCTATTCAGTTATTTACGCACATGATTCAAAAAATCTATAACAAAAGCTTTGGAAACAAAAGGGATAAATATAAATGACTACTTCATAAATGTAATTAATATATAATACTCTAAAAACCCTGATCTAATATACTGATATAAAAAAAGAAGAAAAAATACAGCTAGTGCTTAAATAAATGTTTTTCCTTTTATAATGTTTATTTGTGTCGTTTTGCACTATTTTATTTAGTTTAATAGAGCTTTTGGCTTATGTTGGATTGTTAATTGGGCTTTTGGTTTATGTTGGATTGTTAATTGAATGCCTGATTTGTGAGCTCAGTGACTAATAGTAAGAATTTTCTTAGTGTTTTATATGATTATTTATTGTGTTTTGTTTCCTTAGTCACCCACAAGTGTGCAGTCATTGTATTTAGTATATTTCTGTCCACAGTTTTGTCAGGACAGTCATGCATTGTTGTTTTGAGAATGTCAGTCCATCATCTGAGCAGCACTTGTAGTTGAATCTGCTTGAGAATAAAACGTGCAGCGCTCTTGAAAACAAGGGTTGACGAGTTCATTTTGCATTGTTGCTATTTTCAGGAAAGCATTCATTAAGGGCTTCATTTGTTCAGATGTTCAGAGCCTCAAAACAGCCAGTCACACTAGTCACAGATAACACACAAACCCTGTTAGCTTCCAATCTTGACTGACTAGCTATCAACTTTAATAGTTCAGTTTTCTTCTTTCTTTCTTTCTTTCTTTTTTCTTTCTTTCTTTCTTTCTTTCTTTCTTTTTTTTCTTTCTTTCTTTCTTTCTTTCTTTCTTTTAAATCTATTTTTGGAGAGATTGTGTTTAGAAAGTTGGCACATGTAGCTGGAAAGCTTTTAAAATAATATCCATATATTTTTTTAATGAAAATGACTTCTTAAAATTATTTCCAATGTGACTCCTCTGGCCTTCTTAATGATAACGAGAAATGGAGAGAGGAAGAGAGAGAGGTCAATACATTTCTTCCTAAATAAGCCAGTACACTGAAAAAAATAATTTCAATAATTCTTTCCTAAGGTAAGTGGGTTGTAAACAACTTATTTGGGCTGAATTTAAGCAAACAAATTAAGTTGAGCATTTCTAAATGTAATTTGTTTGTTAAAAATCAGCAAATATAGTTTGCTTGCAACAATTGTGCAGAAATATTGTTTTTCAGTGTAGAGTCTGTAGGCTGGAGGAGCATCTGTCGGCTGAATATGCAGAGGTTAATCAAGACTCAAATATAATGATAATACCAAATACATGATTCAACTATGTAAGAAAAAAAAAGTCATACAGATAATATTTTTAGGCTAGTTGTTGGCTTGATGTAGATAAAGCCGGTTGATTATCTAATGTTGTTTTAGTTAAAAATAAAAAATAGATGCATAGATGGATGGATGGATAGATAGGTTGGTAGGTAGGTAAATGGGTAGCAAACATTAATTAATGAAATAAAATGTAAATATTGGATGCAAAACTACTTTTGTGAAAAAAAAAAAAAAATCTATGAAAACAGTAAAAACGCCTTTGCTACCAAGCACATTAACTGAAACTAAAATGAAAAATAACAACTACACACTAAATAAACGTATTGATAATTGAAAAACACTAAAATTACCCAAACATGTACTGTGGGATTTCATTGTATGAACTTTAATCTGACATTTAATCTGACATTTAATAAATGTAACAAAATTCCATCCTTAATACTGATGATTGCAGAAATGCTCCTTATTTACAAAACCTATATATAATTTTTTTTTTAACAAAGCATCAAAATGTGTGAGATGTGAAAAAAGGCAAAATATTTTAACATTTGGACGCTAATATAACTTCATGCTTTAACAAAAATATTTTTGACACCTGGTTAAATCACTTTTTAAA
>NC_079438.1:45194377-45274377 GCF_903798145.1 Danio aesculapii
AACATCTAAAGCTTGAGTGGGATTTGAACCCAGATCGCTTTGATGAGAGGACAGTACTCTACCACTGAGCAACATTTCTCATGATAAATCACATGCTGGAACTCATATTTGACTATTATTTCACTGCTCTCTGTGCTATAATAGAGTAGAGCTGGGTTTGAACCCAAGTCTGTGTAACAACTTTCCCCACAGAGAGCATGTGTTTTATCTAGCAGAACCACTGTGGCTCTCACGTTACATGGCAAAGTTTGTCAAATATTATGTTATTTATTGCATGTTTGCAATAGTGAGATTTGATCCCAGGTCTTCTTTGTTACAGTTCAACGCTCTAACCACTGAGCCACAGATCCCCTGACTGAACACTGTCTGGAACTTCTATTTTAACCTGATTTTACTAATATCCTGTTAAAACATCAACTGAAGTGGGATTTGAACCCACAAATCCATCATCGGAGACTATCTGTTTAACCACTTGTGCCACTGTGACTCCCATACACATATCTGGTGTTTTAGATATCATGTTGGACTTTTTTAAACAGTTTATTAAAATGAAAAGGGGGATGAGATCCAACAACTCCATGATTAACAAGCATGTGTTTAACAGCTTACACAACTGTGACTTATTTGCTCAGATCTGGTGTTTCTGACATTTTGTTGGATTTAAGAACATCTATTTATCTTGTCATTTGTCTTGAAGCTTCTTGTTTGCTGAAAGTCCTTAATTACCCCTCTCAGGTGTTTCTAATCAGGTTGCAGGTGAACTGGAAAGTGGCTCTTCAGGATCAGGATTTTCCTAAAGGAAAGCTCTTTGTGTTTCAGTCTTCATGTGTTGATGCAGATCCACTGATTGTCCACAAGAGGGAACTGAAACACTGATTTCATTTGAGATTTGATAAGTATTTTAAAGCTTGTTTGGAGTGGTGCAACACAAAACAATATTACTATTGAAAATGTTTAAAAATGACTGTAAATATATTTTATTTTAACATCTTTGTTTTTTGTGGGGTTATTCAGTGGCACATCATCCAGTGTAATAACTTACCAAAGGAGGGTCTCAGTTTTAAAAGACTGAACTGAACTAAAATGAAAAGCTGGTAGATCAGATCAGTGTTTCAGTTCCCTCTTGTGGACAATCAGTGGATCTGCATCAACACATGAAGACTGAAACACAAAGAGCTTTCCTTTAGGAAAATCCTGATCCTGAAGAGCCACTTTCCAGTTCACCTGCAACCTGATTAGAAACACCTGAGGATGTTAATTAAGGACTTTCAGCAAACAAGAAGCTTCAAGGCAAATGACAAACTCTGTGATTCAGATAATAATACAACATTTATTTGACTAAACTAAAGCTGAAATAAAGAATTATTAAGATGCAGAAAGACAAACTGAATAAAAAAAGAGTATTAAAGTCTCCCACACCGTCTTTACTGAAGTCTGGAAATTGAACTACACCTTTAAATCCAACTCTTTATAGTCCTGGGTTTAAATCTCACTTTTAAGTAAAGAAACATGTCAATAAATACAATAAAATGTCCAAAACTCCTGCTTTTATTGTGAAAGTCACAGTGGCGCATGTGTTTAAACTTGTTTTCTAAAGTTGTGGGTTCAAATCTTGCTTTTAGATGTGATAAATAGATGTTCTTAAATCCAACAAAGTATATAAAACACCAAAAGAAGTTGCGGAATCACTGTGGTGCATGTGGTTAAACACATGTTCTCTCATGATGGTGTTGTGGGTTCAAATCCCACTTCTGTTGATGTTTTAACACGATATTAGTAATATCAGGTTGAAATATAAGTTCCTGCAGGTGTTATGTCAGGAGATCTGTGGCTCAGTGTTAGAGCGCTGCACTGTAATAAAGAAGACCTGAGCTCAAATCTCACTATTGCAAACATGAAATAAATAACATAATATTTGACAAACTTTCCTAAACACCTTAGGCAGGCATGACTGCCACAGTGGTGCTATTGGATGAACACATGATCTCTGTGTGGAAGGTTGTTGTACAGGCTTGGGTTCAACCCCAGCTCTGCTGTCTTATTTCACAGAGAGCAGTGAAATAATAGTCAAATATGAGTTCCAGCATGTGATTTATCATGAGAAATGTGGCTCAGTGGTAGAGTACTGTCCTCTCATCAAAGCGATCTGGGTTCAAACCCCACTCAAGCTTTAAATGTTTTCATGTTCACTTGAATAGTCAAATATAAGTTCCAGCACATCACTATTTATGTGATTTGTGGCTCAGTGGTAGAGCAATGCCTCATGGGTTAAGAGGTCGCTGGTTCAATCCCAGCCAGATCACTGCGATATGTGTGAATGTGGTGTGAAAGAAGGGGTGGGATGGGTCGGGTCCCACCCTGACCTACGGGGCCATGTACAGCAGGGGTTATGCTGCTTTTTACGACAAAATTAAATTTAGCTGTATAAAATTTTGGACCCTCGTCCCTTCTCCTCCCGTTTCGGTTACTATCATTTCCTTTCCAGAGGGACGACCCTCCAGAAAGAAAAGGATAGTAACCGATACACCAAACCTCAAACACAAGGTGCGGGTCTCACCTGTCCAGCAGCAGACGTCCGTCCTTACAGTCCCAAATGTCCCAGAGCTCCGTTTCTCTTGGCTGTACAGTCCAAACACAACCTTCATTCTGGAGAGGAAACACACAAATAAAGACTTTACTACAAAAGCACATCTGAAACAGCAGAATTCATCAGAGTTCACCAACATTATCCTTCATCAACATAAGATGACACATCTACAGTTAATTTAATAAAATATTCAGTGCAATAAAATAACAGTGCCGTTTAACACGTTTTTTCATGCTTATTATTAATACATCAGAATGCTACTAGCTCAAAAACTAAACATAAAGCAAAAACCAACAATTAATTACTTCTAAATGTCTGACAGTGAATTCAGCAAAGAAACATGTAAACAAAGTCTGAAAATCCTCCATAAAAGCGGAGAAAACCTTCATACATGCTCAACTGTTAAACAACAAATATCCCTTTTTGAGTTCTGTGGGTTAAAGACAGCATCAACATCATCTCTGATTCTTACAGTGTTCAACTCATTTCATCCATCACAACAGAAATATCCATCAACTGACAGACGAGCTGTATTCATAACAGCAGAAACTATTAATCAACGCTCTTTATAAAGCGCAAAAGCTGTTTCTAGAGCCCGTGTCAGTCATTTTACAAGCAGAAAGAGAACTTTATAGAAACTGATACTTACAGGTGAGTCTCTTCAGTCGATTCCTGCACTTGATCACAGATTCTGCTGCTTTAATCTGCTGTTGAGCTGGAATATGTGTTTAAACACATTAAGAGTCTGTCGCTAAGCTGTCATCTGTAAATGATGTATTTAAAACAAACTGCAGATGTTTTGTTTTGGTGACTGTCATCTGTCATCACACGCTTCTTCCTTGTTGTCAAACAAACACCTGAAGCTGTGAGTCAGACTGAACGTGAAGCCGCTCGCGCCGCCTAGTGGAGCGGATGAAGAACTGCACTTCTTTTTCTGCGATCGGTCCTCTACGTCTTTTATTTCACTGGCGGGTTGGTGTCATAAGCACATGTCGGCACCAAGAGCTTGTATTTATAGTTTATGCTGTATACTATTTCTGTTATTTTTCTTATTATATATGCTGAACATTTTACAATCAAAAGCACGTCAAGTCTTAAGAGAAAACTAACATATACATAATAATTATATTATTATATAGTATATTCACAGTTCTGGTTGATTTTCGATTAGAAAGTCTTTTAAGAGTTTTAAAATACTATTGTGTTTATCTAAAATCATTCCATCAGGATTTGTGAGTTCCCCAGACACTTCCTCCAGATCCTCCATGGGCCAAGGCGTTCCCAGGCAAGCCTGAGAGACATAGTGCCTCCAGTGAGTCCTGGGTCTTCCCTGAGACCCTCCCAGTAAGACAAGCCTCGAACACATCCCTCGGTAGGCATCCAGGTCCATAACATATATATTTTTAGATATTACTAAAGATATTTCTATCTTTCTGTCCATTATTATTTAAATATGTAATTATTTATATAAGTACAAGTATTAATTATATATAAATACAAATATAAGATGTTTCCTATTTCTCTAACTCTACAGTGTTCACATAAATCATTTCTTTGACTCTCATTATTGTCAATGTTGAATGTGGTCTAGTGTGTCCTAACCTCAGTCTTCTTATTATAACTTCTTCCTTTGTTTACCACACACATTTTTATTTGTCTCCACTAGTATTTTAATTTGATATGAATGTCGTCCCTTCTTATCTTAATCCCAAACTCCTAGCCATTCTTTCTTTTTATTTGTCCTTTTCCTAAAAGTACCCAAACATCAATCCTGTTACTTCATAACGCCTTTTCTGCCCATTGATCAGCAGTTTCATTTCCATGTACTCATTCATCTTCAGGTATCCAGCAAAACTCAACTGTTCCTCCATTTTTTCTGATACAGTAGTGTGAACACCTCATGAATTACAGTAAATCTTCTCAATGATGAGTCTGAACACATAACTACACTATCAGCACATCCTCCACCCATGTTAGTCCTATTATTAATGCAGCCATTTATACAAAACAATATTGTTTTATACATTTTAAAGGCCTCAAGTGATGAAATCTTAACTTAGTATGTATTACATTAGTAATGTATTGCACTTAATGCACTTTTTGTCTTGCTTTGTTTTGTTTTTTGCAGGCAAAAGCAAAAGCTCTTTTTAACTGAGTTCTCGGAGGTCAGGGAGGCCCCTTCTCAAACACACCACAGCATTCACTCGTATTGTGGAGATGTGGAGCCTGTGCTATAAAGCCAGATTAGTGGCTAGCCAGTTTAGTTTAGTTTGCATCAATTCTTGGTTTAGGTGCCATGAAAGGAGCTCAGCTCAGCTCGGCTGCTCTGTGATACTATGACAATAAAGAATGATTAAATTGAAGATGCTTACATGTTACTTAAAGCCCAAAAATTGTGCAAACTAAACTGAAAGTTAACCGTCTAACCAGCTAATCCAGCTTCACACTACAGGCCCCTGACTGGACTGCTGATGTGTTTATTTTAATGACTCTTAGGACAGTGGTTCAGTTCAGCTTTGATTTGAGAGACTAAACTGATGTGGCAAAAAAACATTATTCCATGTAGTAAAACAAGAGATCTGAGTTATACAGCATCATAAAAATGGTCAGTAAAATATATTATCAAACTCAAAATGATAACACATACATGTGTAAATGACAATTAATACCAAAGTCAATAATTAAGCAGTTCATTATTCACTGAAATGATTTTAAAGTAAATATATAATCAATATTATCTGTGTCATAAACAATGCAGCACATCAGTCTGGAGCTTCTAGTGATGCTGAAGGCCTTGATTAGCTGCTGCTGCTGTTTTTAATCTGGGCTGCAGCTAAACTCAGGAGAGCGGCTCAGCAGGATCAGGATCACACAGCTGTTTTTAAAAGTCCTGCTGATGTTTTCATGTATGAATGCAGATAGACTTATTGTCCACAAGGTGGCGCTCATCAACACACTGATCTGCTCTCGTGTGTTCCTGTTATTCATGCGTTTAATCAGTCTTTCAGCTGCTCTTCAATGTAGTCTCATGACCAAACTTAAACCTGAGTCTAAAACATCTGAGAGCCTCAATCTCAGTGGCGCAGCAGGAAAGTCAACAAGACCAGAGTTCAGCTCTCAATATTGCTGATGCTGAATTATTATCAGTGTTAGCTAAACTGCACTTACTAACATTAATAAAGAAGGACATCATAGAAATGTCTGTGGCTCAGTGGATGATCGCTCGTCTGCAGATCATCAAAGTCTGATTTACAATCCTGCATTTTCACATTATAGTTTATTACAACAAAATCTCAGGATAAAACTGAGACAGAAAATCAGCAGAATGTGTCAGACTCAGTGGCTCAGCTGATAAAAGTGTTGTGTGTTTATCACAGAGTCCTGAGTTCAAATCCTGCTGTTGCTCATGTTGAATTATTATAAGTGTTGAAGCTGAACTAAACATTTAAACATCAAAATATAAAACATCTTCACATCCTCTGTGGTGCGTGAGATAAGAGTTCGTTTAAGACTTTGGAGTCTTGGGTTCAAGTCACATTATAGCTGATGTTAAAGCCAACAAGCTGCATTACATCCAGCAAAGTGTGTTAAACTGCATCAGTGAATGTGAAAGTCAGTGTGGCTCCACTGGATAAACACACCTTACTGGAAGATGAAGTTGTGGTAGAGTCATGGGTTCAAACACCATGTCTCTACAATTTTTTGCTGTTTTTGTGATAGGGATTTTAATATTTTGTGTGAAAATGTTAAAGTATTTATGACAAAAAATATAGCTAGTGATCCAATCTGAAGCATCTTTGAGCGCACAATGATAATCAGTAAACTGCAGTTCTTCATCCGCTCCACTAGGCGGCGCAAGCGGCTTCTGGTTCAGTCTGACTCACAGCTTCAGGTGTTTGTTTGACAACAAGGAAGAAGCGTGTGATGACAGATGACAGTCACCAAAACAAAACATCTGCAGTTTGTTTTAAATACATCATTTACAGATGACAGCTTAGCGACAGACTCTTAATGTGTTTAAACAGCACATATCCCAGCTCAACAGCAGATTAAAGCAGCAGAATCTGCGATCAAGTGCAGGAATCTACTGAAGAGACTCACCTGTAAGTATCAGTTCCTATAAAGTTCTCTTTCTGCTTGTAAAATGACTGACACGGGCTCTAGAAACAGCTTTTGCGCTTTATAAAGAGCGTTGATTAATAGTTTCTGCTGTTATGTATACAGCTCGTCTGTCAGTTGATGGATATTTCTATTGTGATGGATGAAATGAGTTGAACACTGTAAGAATCAAAGCTGATGTTGATGCTGTCATTAATCTTCAACATGTTCAACAGTGGAGTCTGACAAACAAGCATGACTGAAGCTTTCCTCAGCTTAATGAAGTATTATCTGATTGTTTACATGTCTCTTGCTAATGTCGCTGATAGAGTTTATGTTTATAGTTTATTTGAGAGAGAATATTGTGATATTTATATGATAAAGCAGCATAAATCTGCACTTATCCTTGTTTAAAAGTCAATTAGTGAGCTTTTGTAGAGCTGCAGTCTTCAATATTGTACCTGTCAAATAGACACTATACTGTATGTCATCTTATGTTGATGTAGGATAATGTTGGTGAACTCTGATGAATTCTGCTGTTTCAGATGTGCTTTTGTAGTAAAGTCTTTATTTGTGTGTTTCCTCTCCAGAATGAAGGTTGTGTTTGGACTGTACAGCCAAGAGAAACGGAGCTCTGGGACATTTGACAGCCATGGACTGTAAGGACGGACGTCTGCTGCTGGACAGGTGAGACCCGCACCTTGTGTTTGAGGTTTGGTGTATCGGTTACTATCCTTTTCTTTCTGGAGGGTCGTCCCTCTGGAAAGGAAATGATAGTAACCGAAACGGGTGGAGAAGGGACGAGGGTCCAAAATTTTATACAGCTAAATTTAATTTTGTAGTAAAAAGCAGCATAACCCCTGCTGTACATGGCCCCGTAGGTCAGGGTGGGACCCGACCCATCCCACCCCTTCTTTCACACCACATTCACACATATCGCAGTGATCTGGCTGGGATTGAACCAGCGACCTCTTAACCCATGAGGCATTGCTCTACCACTGAGCCACAGATCACATAAATAATAATGTGCTGGAACTTATATTTGACTATTCAAGTGAACATGAAAACATTTAAAGCTTGAGTGGGGTTTGAACCCAGATCTCTTTGATGAGAGCACAGTGCTCTACCACTGAGCCACATTTCTCATGATAAATCACATGCTGGAACTCATATTTGACTATTATTTCACTGCTCTCTGTGCTATGATAGAGCAGAGCTGGGTTTGAACCCAAGTCTGTCTAACAACTTTCCCCACAGAGAGCATGTGTTTTATCTAGCAGCACCACTGTGGCTCTCACGGTTACCTGGCAAAGTTCGTCAAATATTATATTATTTATTTATTTATTTCATGTTTGCAATAGTGAGATTTGATCCCAGGTCTTCTTTGTTACAGTTCAACGCTCTAACCACTGAGCCACAGATTTCCTCACAATACACTCGCTGGAACTTCTATTTTAACCTGATTTTACTAATATCCTGTTAAAACATCAACTGAAGTGGGATTTGAACCCACAAATCCATCATCGGAGACTATGTGTTTAACCACTTGTGCCACTGTGACTCCCATACACATATCTGGTGTTTTAGATATCATGTTGGACTTTTTTAAACAGTTTATTAAAATGAAAAGGGGGATGAGATCCAACAACTCCATGATTAACAAGCATGTGTTTAACAGCTTACACAACTGTGACTTATTTGCTCAGATCTGGTGTTTCTGACATTTTGTTGGATTTAAGAACATCTATTTATCTTGTCATTTGTCTTGAAGCTTCTTGTTTGCTGAAAGTCCTTAATTACCCCTCTCAGGTGTTTCTAATCAGGTTGCAGGTGAACTGGAAAGTGGCTCTTCAGGATCAGGATTTTCCTAAAGGAAAGCTCTTTGTGTTTCAGTCTTCATGTGTTGATGCAGATCCACTGATTGTCCACAAGAGGGAACTGAAACACTGATTTCATTTTAGATTTGATAAGTATTTTAAAGCTTGTTTGGAGTGGTGCAACACAAAACAATATTACTATTGAAAATGTTTAAAATGACTGTAAATATATTTTATTTTAACATCTTTGTTTTCTGTGGGGTTCTTCAATGGCACATCATCCAGTTTAATAACTTACCAAAGGAGGGTCTCAGTTTTAAAAGACTGAACTGAACTAAAATGAAAAGCTGGTAGATCAGATCAGCGTTTCAGTTCCCTCTTGTGGACAATCAGTGGATCTGCATCAACACATGAAGACTGAAACACAAAGAGCTTTCCTTTAGGAAAATCCTGATCCTGAAGAGCCACTTTCCAGTTCACCTGCAACCTGATTAGAAACACCTGAGAGTGTTAATTAAGGACTTTCAGCAAACAAGAAGCTTCAAGGCAAATGACAAACTCTGTGATTCAGATAATAATACAACATTTATTTGACTAAACTAAAGCTGAAATAAAGAATTATTAAGATGCAGAAACACAAACTGAATAAAAAAAGAGTATTAAAGTCTCCCACACCGTCTTTACTGAAGTCTGGAAATTGAACTACACTTTTAAATTCAACTCTTGATAGTCCTGGGTTTAAATCTCACTTTTAAGTAAAGAAACATGTCAATAAACACAATAAAATGTCCAAAACTCCTGCTTTTAGTGTTAAAGTCACAGTGGTACATGTTGGTAAACACATGTTCTCTCTCTCTAAAGTTGTAGGTTCTTATCTGACTTCTAAATGTGATAAACAGATGTTCTTAAAACCAACTAAATATCTGAAATAACATACTTGAATGTGAAAGTCACAGTGGTGCAAGTGGTTAAACGTGTTCTTTGACGATAGAGTTGTGGGTTCCAACCCCACTTTTGATTTTGATAAACAGATGTAAATAAATCCAACAAAGAGTCTGAAACACCAGATATGAACGTGAAAGTCACAGTGGTGCATGTGATTAAACATATGTTCTCTGACGATGAAGTTGTGGATTCAAAGCCAACTGTAGCTTGTTGAAGTTTAAATAGGATCTTAGTATAATCAGGGTAAAATATAAGCTCCAGCATATGTTCAGTTGAGAGAGCTGTGGCTCAGTTGTTAAAGCACTGCACTGTAATAAAAAAGACCTGGGTTCAAATCTCACTGTTGCAAACATGAAATAAATGCCGTTTTATCTGACGAACTTTGCTAAACTCCTCTGTTAATTGTAAGAGCCACAGTGGCGCTTCTGGTCAAACACATGCTCTGTGTGGGGAGAATGTCATGAAGACTTGAGTTCAAACCCAGCTCTACTGTTTTTTGAGTATTGCACAGAGAGCAGTGAAATAATAGTCAAATATGAGTTCCAGCATGTGATTTATCATGAGAAATGTGGCTCAGTGGTAGAGTACTGTGCTCTCATCAAAGCAATCTGGGTTCAAACCCCACTCAAGCTTTAAATGTTTTCATGTTCACTTGAATAGTCAAATATAAGTTCCAGCACGTCACTCTATATGTGATCTGTGGCTCAGTGGTAGAGCAATGCCTCATGGGTTAAGAGGTCGCTGGTTCAATCCCAGCCAGATCACTGCGATATGTGTGAATGTGGTGTGAAAGAAGGGGTGGGATGGGTCGGGTCCCACCCTGACCTACGGGGCTATGTACAGCAGGGGTTATGCTGCTTTTTACTACAAAATTAAATTTAGCTGTATAAAATTTTGGACCCTCGTCCCTTCTCCTCCCGTTTCGGTTACTATCATTTCCTTTCCAGAGGGACGACCCTCCAGAAAGAAAAGGATAGTAACCGATACACCAAACCTCAAACATAAGGTGCGGGTCTCACCTGTCCAGCAGCAGACGTCCGTCCTTACAGTCCATGGCTGTCAAATGTCCCAGAGCTCCGTTTCTCTTGGCTGTACAGTCCAAACACAACCTTCATTCTGGAGAGGAAACACACAAATAAAGACTTTACTACAAAAGCACATCTGAAACAGCAGAATTCATCAGAGTTCACCAACATTATCCTTCATCAACATAAGATGACATACAGTATAGTGTCTATTTGACAGGTACAATATTGAAGACTGCAGCTCTACAAAAGCTCACTAATGGACTTTTAAACAAGGATAAGTGCAGATTTATGCTGCTTTATCATATAAATATCACAATATTCTCTCTCAAATAAACTATAAACATAAACTCTATCAGCGACATTAGCAAGAGACATGTAAACAATCAGATAATACTTCATTAAACTGAGGAAAGCTTCATTCATGCTTGTTTGTCAGACTCCACTGTTGAACATGTTGAAGATTAAAGACAGCATCAACATCATCTCTGATTCTTACAGTGTTCACCTCATTTCATCCATCACAACAGAAATATCCATCAACTGACAGACGAGCTGTATTCATAACAGCAGAAACTATTAATCAACGCTCTTTATAAAGCGCAAAAGCTGTTTCTAGAGCCCGTGTCAGTCATTTTACAAGCAGAAAGAGAACTTTATAGGAACTGATACTTACAGGTGAGTCTCTTCAGTCGATTCCTGCACTTGATCGCAGATTCTGCTGCTTTAATCTGCTGTTGAGCTGGAATATGTGCTGTTTAAACACATTAAGAGTCTGTCGCTAAGCTGTCATCTGTAAATGATGTATTTAAAACAAACTGCAGGTGTTTTGTTTTGGTGACTGTCATCTGTCATCACACGCTCCTTCCTTGTTGTCAAACAAACACCTGAAGCTGTGAGTCAGACTGAACCAGAAGCCGCTCGCGCCGCCTAGTGGAGCGGATGGAGAACTGCAGTTTACTGATTATCATTGTGCGCTCAAAGATGCTTCAGATTGGGTCACTAACTATATATATTTAGTCTCACATCACATGCTTAAACATTGTCACACTAAAGCATTAAATTCTGTATCACAAAACAGATCAAAACACTATGTAGAGGGGGTGTTTGAACCCACAATTCCACCAAAGCCTCTTCTAGTAAGGTGTGTTTATCTAGTGGAGCCACACTGACTTTCACACTTGCTGTTGCTGTTTGACAAACTTTGTTGTATGTAATGCAGCTCATTGTTTTCAACAGGTTTTGAAATCTGGACTTGAGCATTGTAAACCAATCTCTTTATCGCACGCACCACAGAGGATGTGAAGATGTTTTATATTTTGATGTTTAAATGTTTAGTTCAGCTTCAACACTGATAATAATTCAACATGAGCAACAGCAGGACTTGAACTCAGGACTCTGTAATAAACACACAACACTTTTATCAGCTGAGCCACTGAGTCTGACACATTCTGCTGATTTTCTGTCTCAGTTTTATCCTGAGATTTGTTGTAATAAACAATCATGTGAAAATGCAGGATTGTAAATCAGACTTTGATGAGCCACAGACATTTCTATGATGTCCTCCTTTATTATTGTTAGTAAGTCTAGTTTAGCTAACACTGATAATAATTCAGCATCAGCAATATTGAGAGCTGAACTCTGGTCTTGTTGAGTTTCCGATGAGTTTCTGATTAAACACATGAATAACAGGAACACACGAGAGCAGATCAGTGTGTTGATGAGCGCCACCTTGTGGACAATAAGTCTATCTGCATTCATACATGAAAACATCAGCAGGACTTTTAAAAACAGCTGTGTGATCCTGATCCTGCTGAGCCGCTCTCCTGAGTTTAGCTGCAACCCTGATTAAAAACAGCAGCAGCAGCTAATCAAGGCCTTCAGCATCACTAGAAGCTCCAGACTGATGTGCTGCATTGTTTATGACACAGATAATATTAATTATATATTTACTTCAAAATCATTTCAATAAATAATGAACTGCTTAATTATTGACTTTGGTATGAATTGTTATTTACACATGTATGTGTTATCATTTTGAGTTTGATAATATATTTTATTGACCATTTTTATGATGCTGTATAACTCAGATCTCTTGTTTTAATACATGGAATAATGTTTTCTTGCCACATCAGTTTAGTCTCTCAAATCAAAGCTGAACTGAACCACTGTCCTAAGAGTCATTAAAATAAACACATCAGCAGTCCAGTCAGGGGCCTGTAGTGTGAAGCTGGATTAGCTGGCTCGATGGTTAACTTTCAGTTTAGTTTGCACAAATTTTAGGTAACATGAAGGGAGCTTGACCTTATTTTACTTTTTCAAAACAAACAAAACAGAACAACATCAAAACTAAGCAACAAACAAACTAAAGTAAAACACACAGTTTATAAAAATGCATACATAAAATAATAATGAATAAACATATAAGAAAACAAAGACAATCTTTTAGATGCAAATAACTAAAGAATTCCTAATTGGTCATGTTATATTTAGGCAGCTCGACTTCAATCACTCTTTATTGTCATGACATCATGAAGCAGCTGAGCTGAACTCCCTTCATTGCACCTAAAACCCAGAATTAGTGCAAACTAAACTGAAACTGAACTGGCTAGCCACTCATCTGGCTTCACGGTACAGGCTCCACATCTCCACAATATGAGTGAATGCTGTGGTGTGTTTAAGATGGGGATGATGGTGTCTCTCCCTGAGCTCCAGAACCGTGTCCAGAAGGGCTTCTGCTTTTGCCTGCAAAAATAAACAAAACCAAAAATGTATTAAAATATTGCTCCACCGTCCCTTCCCCAGATGTTTAGGTTCTCATTAATCCCTTTCTAGAGGAGTGACCCTCCAAAAAGTAAATGATAGTAACGACATGTTGAACAACACAAACACAAGTGAGAAATGTTAGCTGTCCATCATTGCAGTGAATGTCTGTCCACATGCTTCTGAGTGAGATGCTCCAAACACATTGTTTATTCTGCAGAGAAAACACAGGAGGAAATCAGATCATTACTTCAATTTACTGTAGAGAAAATGACTAGAAAAATAGACTGAATATAAAAAGGTGAGGGTTAGTAAAAGATTAATTAGTAATTATTAGCTGAAAATAAAACTGAACCCTTAACACAGCACAACAGTGAAAAGTGTCTATTCCTATCAAAGCATTCGTTTTCTATAAAGTGGTTAAATTAGATCTCATGTCTTGTTTTCTGCAGAGTTTATAGAGAACCGTCTGCACATGTTGTCAAACAGGATGCGTGTCAAACAGGATATTTTGTCCTCTGAAGGGTACTTAAATAAATCAATCATGGTCCCCATACTGAAGTATTTTCCTAAATGGAAGTGCTCCAAACAGGCCACTTCAGAACTGATGGGCCAACATGATCCCGTGCACAGGCTCGTACCTTACCTATAGATGTATCTAGAGTGACAATGTTATCCATCACCCCTGCTGAAAGAAAGCATATGCAGATGAGGTAAAGGTTTTGAAGCTTGGTCATGCTGGATCTTTGCTGGACAGGACCAGCAGATGAACAAGCTAAAATCTACCTGACCTATCTTGCACTAACATCAACAGAAGGTGCGAATAGCTGAGAATCAGTTCCCTCTTGTGGTCAATAAGGTTATCCACAATAATAGCCTACTGACAAAAGCAAATCTGTGGCTTAAACCCCATGACTCCTTTACAACTTTTCTTCTTCAGCTAACCCGTGTTTAACCATGACAGTCACGTTACTTGCATATAGTTAAATGTAATGTAACTCATACTGAACTACCAGATGATTTCAGCATTTGTGGCCTTCTCTCTTTTGACAGATCCTAATTATTCAAATAACTGTCAACTTTTAACTCAAGACTAAGCAGTTTTTTCTATTTGACAATTACATTTCTCCAACAGGACTTAAAGCACTAAAAAGGAGTGTTAGAAGATCTTGTGTCTCGTGTTGTTTGTCCAGATGACTCTAAACACTGGCCATTTCAGCAACCTGTGTAGTTCATCTGAGAGCTGATTATTAAATATTTTACAGATAGTTTCTACGTTCAACTAATAATTCAGATGCTCGAAAAACTGACAGAGTCGTACAGAAATAAAGAAGAAATAATTGGTGCACACTCACCTGCAGCAGAGCAAAGCAGACAGCCACTTCTGCTTGAAGATCGATACACTTGATGACCACAAGAGGGAACCTGCAGATAGACTTTCAGAAAGAAAGGTACATGGTGGTACAAATAACGTTCCTTAAGGAATGGTTTTATACCTTTGCAAAAGTTGTACCTTATATGGTACAGAAAAGGCATCTTATAATACTTAATACCAAATAATAATTTAGTAAAATTGAAATTAAGGTACACAATTGTTCTCATAAAAAAAGGTACATGAGTGTTGGAAAGATCCGTTATTACAATATCTATGAAAATAAATATGACTGGAAAGGCAAAGTGATACTATGAATAATTTCCATATTAAAACATGAATCATCATTTAAAAGCATGTTTAAAGAAACGCTTTAGTTCTATTAAAATAACTATAGATATTGTAAACTAAACACTTAAGGCAGTTTTAATAAACATTTGGTAAGAATTTTCTGATAAACACAGAATTATTACTGATATCCGCACCATTTGGCATTTGCTTTTCAATTTGCGCATAATCTGGTAAAAGTTCTGCATATGCAAAGCTTTCATGCAGACATTTTACCATTGTAAAACTAATCGAACATTTCATTACAATACTTTTGCATATCTCTATTCCTATTTTAAAATTAAGTAAATAAACATTTAAGTGATTGCAAAAGATATTGTGCGAAAACTGGAGAACAATACCTGTTTTTTGTACATGTGAGACTAAATTTGTTAAAAAAAAAATAAAATTTACCAAAATAAATCAGACTCATGGTACAGTAATTTTTATTGCAAGTGGAAAAGGTCCATTTACACAAATAAACGGTTTCAAAAAAACAAAACATGGTTTATTAAATGTATTTTAAGCATGAGGTTTACTGGGGGAAAAGGGAAAAAAAAAAATTAAAAAATAAAAACGTTTTAGATAAACAGCAGCAAAATGCCTTTAGTTCTTAAAGTAATCATTTGACACTTAAGGTACAAAGCATCTTGTCTCCGTAGTGGTGTCACGGCCACACAAAGACAGAAATTCTCTTTAAAATATTTATTCAAGTGGAGCAACAACAGCAGAGCATGAAGCAAATGAGTGGTGAAGCAGGTGATCTCACACACAGTTCAACATGACAAGTACAGTTCTTCACTTCAGTAACACACTATATAGACTTCCCTTAAGCAGATTGAAGTGCATCCACAGGAGAAAGGGGACTACCACAGAAAAGCAGGCGAGACCAAGAGAGCCGTTGAAGACAACTATCCACCGTTGACTCCAGCCGGTGAGTGACTGGATGAGGTGAGGTTTTATGGTGTGTTGGTGATTGGGAGTGCAGGTGCCGGCTGTTAGTAATCTGGTGATGGTTCACGTGTGGGTGGTGACTGGTGATTGGCTGAAGTGATTTGGAATGCGGGAACGAGCTGAGGGTGTGACAAGTGGTACCTTCATGGATCAGATTTGTACCTTTGGTGAGAGTACAATATTGTGTCTGCGGGTTTTAAAAACCAAAGGTAAATTTTGGTTTGCCATAATACAAATCATGTCCTTAAAGGTACAAACTGCAGAGGTACAAATTAGTTTATTTGTCTTAAGGTACAATTCTGTCCATAAACATGTACTGCCCCAGTGACAAGGGTTTGTACCTTCCTTGGTACAACACTGTACCTTTTTTTTCCCTGAGAGTGTACAATCAATGATAGAATGTTTATTAATTAATTAATTCATTCATTCATTCATTTATCAATTCACATAAACTCAATAATATACAGTAAGGATAGACCCATGTTAACTCTCTTTAAAAAATACAGATAGTCTATTTTTCATATACATTTTTAAGTTTGTATATCATCTGGAAAAAATGCAATAAAAATATTGAAAATAAAATACACAGTAATGTAAACGCGAATAAAAAAACATGCAGATAGGCCTGCAGTCATAACTTTAATACCCTTTCATTCTGTATTTCAAATAATCTTAGATTTGAGTAAATAAATACAATTAATTCAATATGTACATAATAATGGACTTAAAGAGAAAAACGTCAATTATATATGAGGGAAAAATGTTAATAGGGATAAATTAGGGTGCAAGTGTGTAATGCAATATAGATATAACACAGGACTGAGCGAAATAATTAAACAAAATGTAATAAAAGGACCCAGAGGGGCTCAGTTTGGATTCAGGAGGAGCTGAACACACAACTGAGCCGGGATGGAATGATTTTAGATAAACACAATCGTGTTTTAAAACTCTTAAATGACTTTCTAATCGAAAAGCAACCAGGAGTGTGAATTTTTCTTTTTTAGTTTAACTTTATTTACATATTATTGTCTTTTTCAGCTATAATATGAATATTGCAAGTGTAAGATTTGATATGCTCTTGATTGCAAAATCTTTAATATGCTTTTGATTGTAAAATGTTTAGCATATGTAATTTAAAAAATGAGCACAAAAGTATACAGCATATAAATACGAACAGTAGGTGGCGACATTTACCAACCCGGCAGTGAAATAAAAGAAGTAGAGGACCGATCGCAGAAAAAGAAGTGCAATTCTTCATCCGCTCCACTAGGTGGTAGGAGCGGCTTCACGTTCAGTCTGACTTACAGCTTCAGGTGTTTGTTTGACAACAAGGAAGAAGCGTGTGATGACAGATGACAGTCACCAAAACAAAACACCTGCAGTTTGTTTTAAATACATCATTTACTGATGACAGCTTAGCGACAGACTCTTAATGTGTTTAAACAGCACATATTCCAGCTCAACAGCAGATTAAAGCAGCAGAATCTGCGATCAAGTGCAGGAATCGACTGAAGAGACTCACCTGTAAGTATCAGTTCCTATAAAGTTCTCTTTCTGCTTGTAAAATGACTGACACGAGCTCTAGAAACAGCTTTTGCGCTTTATAAAGAGCGTTGATTAATAGTTTCTGCTGTTATGAATACAGCTCGTCTGTCAGTTGATGGATATTTCTGTTGTGATGGATGAAATGAGTTGAACACTGTAAGAATCAGAGCTGATGTTGATGCTGTCTTTAATCTTCAACATGTTCAACAGTGGAGTCTGACAAACAAGCATGACTGAAGCTTTCCTCAGCTTAATGAAGTATTATCTGATTGTTTACATGTCTCTTGTTAATGTCGCTGATAGAGTTTATGTTTATAGTTTATTTGAGAGAGAATATTGTGTTATTTATATTATAAAGCAGCATAAATCTGCACTTATCCTTGTTTAAAAGTCAATTAGTGAGCTTTTGTAGAGCTGCAGTCTTCAATATTGTACCTGTCAAATAGACACTATACTGTATGTCATCTTATGTTGATGAAGGATAATGTTGGTGAACTCTGATGAATTCTGCTGTTTCAGATGTGCTTTTGTAGTAAAGTCTTTATTTGTGTGTTTCCTCTCCAGAATGAAGGTTGTGTTTGGACTGTACAGCCAAGAGAAACGGAGCTCTGGGACATGTGACAGCCATGGACTGTAAGGACGGACGTCTGCTGCTGGACAGGTGAGACCCGCACCTTGTGTTTGAGGTTTGGTGTATCGGTTACTATCCTTTTCTTTCTGGAGGGTCGTCCCTCTGGAAAGGAAATGATAGTAACCGAAACGGGAGGAGAAGGGACGAGGGTCCAAAATTTTATACAGCTAAATTTAATTTTGTCGTAAAAAGCAGCATAACCCCTGCTATACATGGCCCCGTAGGTCAGGGTGGGACCCAACCCATCCCATCCCACCCCTTCTTTCACACCACATTCACACATATCGCAGTGATCTGGCTGGGATTGAACCAGCAACCTCTTACCCCATGAGGCATTGCTCTACCACTGAGCCACAGATCACATAAAGAATAATGTGCTGGAACTTATATTTGACTATTCAAGTGAACATGAAAACATCTAAAGCTTGAGTGGGGTTTGAACCCAGATCTCTTTGATGAGAGCACAGTGCTCTACCACTGAGCCACATTTCTCATGATAAATCACATGCTGGAACTCATATTTGACTATTATTTCACTGCTCTCTGTGCTATAATAGAGTAGAGCTGGGTTTGAACCCAAGTCTGTATAACAACTTTCCCCACAGAGAGCATGTGTTTTATCTAGCAGCACCACTGTGGCACTTACATTTGTATGAGGAGTTCAGCAAAGTTTGTCAAATATTATATTATTTATTTATTTATTTATCTTTTTATTTCATGTTTGCAATAGTGAGATTTGATCCCAGGTCTTCTTTGTTACAGTTCAACGCTCTAACCACTGAGCCACAGATTTCCTCACAATACACTCGCTGGAACTTATATTTTAACCTGATTTTACTATTATCCTGTTAAAACATAAACTGAAGTGGGATTTGAACCCACAAATCTATCATCAGAGACTATGTGTTTAACCACTTGTGCCACTGTGACTCCCATACACATCTCTGGTGTTTTAGATATCATGTTGGACTTTTTTTAAACAGTTTATTAAAATGAAAAGGGGGATGAGATCCAACAACTCCATGATTAACAAGCATGTGTTTAACAGCTTACACAACTGTGACTTATTTGCTCAGATCTGGTGTTTCTGACATTTTGTTGGATTTAAGAACATCTATTTATCTTGTCATTTGCCTTGAAGCTTCTTGTTTGCTGAAAGTCCTTAATTACCACTCTCAGGTGTTTCTAATCAGGTTGCAGGTGAACTGGAAAGTGGCTCTTCAGGATCAGGATTTTCCTAAAGGAAAGCTCTTTGTGTTTCAGTCTTCATTTGTTGATGCAGATCCACTGATTGTCCACAAGAGGGAACTGAAACACTGATTTCATTTTAGATTTGATAAGTATTTTAAAGCTTGTTTGGAGTGGTGCAACACAAAACAATATTATTATTGAAAATGTTTAAAAATGACTGTATATATATTTTATTTTAACATCTTTGTTTTCTGTGGGGTTCTTCAATGGCACATCATCCAGTTTAATAACTTACCAAAGGAGGGTCTCAGTTTTAAAAGACTGAACTGAACTAAAATGAAAAGTTGGTAGATCAGATCAGTGTTTCAGTTCCCTCTTGTGGACAATCAGTGGATCTGCATCAACACATGAAGACTGAAACACAAAGAGCTTTCCTTTAGGAAAATCCTGATCCTGAAGAGCCACTTTCCAGTTCACCTGCAACCTGATTAGAAACACCTGAGGCTGTTCATTAAGGACTTTCAGCAAACAAGAAGCTTCAAGACAAATGACAAACTCTGTGATTCAGATAATAATACAACATTTATTTGACTAAACTAAAGCTGAAATAAAGAATTATTAAGATGCAGAAAGACAAACTGAATAAAAAAAGAGTATTAAAGTCTCCCACACTGTCTTTACTGAAGTCTGGAAATTGAACTACAATTTAAAATCCAACTCTTGATAGTCCTGGGTTTAAATCTCACTTTTAAGTAAAGAAACATATCAATAAATACAATAAAATGTCCAAAACTCCTGCTTTTATTGTGAAAGTCACAGTGGCGCATGTGTTTAAACATGTTTTCTAAAGTTGTGGGTTCAAATCTTGCTTTTAGATGTGATAAATAGATGTTCTTAAATCCAACAAAGTATATAAAACACCAAAAAAAGGTGTGGAAGTCACTGTGGTGCATGTGGTTAAACGCATGTTCTCTCATGATGGTGTTGTGGGTTCAAATCCCACTTCTGTTGATGTTTTAACACGATATTAGTAATATCAGGTTGAAATATAAGTTCCTGCAGGTGTTATGTCAGGAGATCTGTAGCTCAGTGTTAGAGCGCTGCACTGTAATAAAGAAGACCTGAGCTCAAATCTCACTATTGCAAACATGAAATAAATAACATAATATTTGACAAACTTTCCTAAACACCTTAGGCAGGCATGACTGCTACAGTGGTGCTATTGGATGAACACATGATCTCTGTGTGAAAGGATGTTGTACAGGCTTGGGTTCAAACCCAGCTCTGCTCTCCTATGGCACAAAGAGCGGTGAAATAATAGTCAAATATGAGTTCCAGCATGTGATTTATCATGAGAAATGTGGCTCAGTGGTAGAGCACTGTTCTCACATCAAAGAGATCTGGGTTCAAACCCCACTCAAGCTTTAAATGTTTTCTTGTTCACTTGAATAGTCAAATATAAGTTCCAGCACATTATTCTATATGTGATCTGTGGCTCAGTGGTAGAGCAATGCCTCATGGGTTAAGAGGTCGCTGGTTCAATCCCAGCCAGATCACTGCGATATGTGTGAATGTGGTGTGAAAGAAGGGGTGGGATGGGTCGGGTCCCACCCTGACCTACGGGGCCATGTACAGCAGGGGTTATGCTGCTTTTTACGACAAAATTAAATTTAGCTGTATAAAATTTTGGACCCCCGTCCCTTCTCCTCCCGTTTCGGTTACTATCATTTCCTTTCCAGAGGGACGACCCTCCAGAAAGAAAAGGATAGTAACCGATACACCTAACCTCAAACACAAGGTGCGGGTCTCACCTGTCCAGCAGCAGACGTCCGTCCTTACAGTCCATGGCTGTCAAGTGTCCCAGAGCTCCGTTTCTCTTGGCTGTACAGTCCAAACACAACCTTCATTCTGGAGAGGAAACACACAAATAAAGACTTTACTACAAAAGCACATCTGAAACAGCAGAATTCATCAGAGTTCACCAACATTATCCTTCATCAACATAAGATGACACATCTACAGTTAATTTAATAAAATATTCAGTGCAATAAAATAACAGTGCCGTTTAACAAGTTTTTTCATGCTTATTATTAATACATCAGAATGTTACTAGCTCAAAAACTAAACATAAAGCAAAAACCAACAATTAATTACTTCTAAATGTCTGACAGTGAATTCTGCAAGAAACATGTAAACAAAGTCTGAAAATCCTCCATAGAAGCGGAGAAAACCTTCATACATGCTCAACTGTTAAACAACAAATATCCCTTTTTGAGTTCTGTGGGTTAAAGACAGCATCAACATCAGCTCTGATTCTTACAGTGTTCAACTCATTTCATCCATCACAACAGAAATATCCATCAACTGACAGACGAGCTGTATTCATAACAGCAGAAACTATTAATCAACGCTCTTTATAAAGCGCAAAAGCTGTTTCTAGAGCTCGTGTCAGTCATTTTACAAGCAGAAAGAGAACTTTATAGGAACTGATACTTACAGGTGAGTCTCTTCAGTCGATTCCTGCACTTGATCGCAGATTCTGCTGCTTTAATCTGCTGTTGAGCTGGAATATGTGCTGTTTAAACACATTAAGAGTCTGTCGCTAAGCTGTCATCTCTAAATGATGTATTTAAAACAAACTGCAGATGTTTTGTTTTGGTGACTGTCATGTGTCATCACACGCTTCTTCCTTGTTGTCAAACAAACACCTGAAGCTGTGAGTCAGACTGAACCAGAAGCCGCTCGCGCCCCCTAGTGGAGCGGATGAAGAACTGAATTTAGAATTGTTAAACTTAAAGATGCTTCAGATTGGGTCACTAACTATATATATTTAGTCTCACATCACATGCTTAAACATTTTCACACTAAAATATGAAATTCTCTCTCACAAAAACAGAGCAAAACAATAATATAGAGGCAGTTTTTGAACCCACAACTCCATCACAGCCTCATCTTCAACTAAGGTGTGTTTATCCAGTGGAGCCACACTGACTTCCACATTCACAGATGCAGTTTAACACACTTTGCTGGATGTAATGCAGCTTGTTGGCTTTAAAATAAGCTATAATGTAACTTGAACACAAGACTCCAAAGTCTTAAACGAACTCTTATCTCACGCACCACAGAGGATGTGAAGATGTTTTATATTTTGATGTTTAAATGTTTAGTTCAGCTTCAACACTGATAATAATTCAACATGAGCAACAGCAGGACTTGACCTCAGGACTCTGTGATAAACACACAACACTTTTATCAGCTGAGCCACTGAGTCTGACACATCCTGCTGATTTTCTGTCTCAGTTTTATCCTGAGATTTGTTGTGATAAACAATAATGTGAAAATGCAGGATTGTAAATCAGACTTTGATGATCTGCAGACGAGCGATCATCCACTGAGCCACAGACATTTCTATGAGCTATTTATTTATTATTGTTAGTAAGTCTAGTTTAGCTAACACTGATAATAATTCAGCATCAGCAATATTGAGAGCTGAACTCTGGTCTTGTTGACTTTCCTGCTGCGCCACTGAGATTGAGGCTCTCAGATGTTTTAGACTCTGGTTTAAGTTTGGTCATGAGACTACATTGAAGAGCAGCTGAAAGACTGATTAAACACATGAATAACAGGAACACACGAGAGCAGATCAGTGTGTTGATGAGCGCCACCTTGTGGACAATAAGTCTATCTGCATTCATACATGAAAACATCAGCAGGACTTTTAAAAACAGCTGTGTGATCCTGATCCTGCTGAGCCGCTCTCCTGAGTTTAGCTGCAACCCTGATTAAAAACAGCAGCAGCAGCTAATCAAGGCCTTCAGCATCACTAGAAGCTCCAGACTGATGTGCTGCATTGTTTGTGACACAGATAATAATTAAAAACAACAACAATTTATTTCAACTGTTGAATTATAGATTTTTTTGTATGAATTGTCATTTACACATGTATGTTTTATCATTTTGAGTTTGATAATATATTTTACTGACCATTTTTATGATCCTGTATAACTCAGATCTCTTGTTTTAATACATGGAATAATGTTTTCTTGCCACATCAGTTTAGTCTCTCAAATCAAAGCTGAACTGAACCACTGTCCTAAGAGTCATTAAAATAAACACATCAGCAGTCCAGTCAGGGGCCTGTAGTGTGAAGCTGGATTAGCTGGTTAGACGGTTCACTTTCAGTTTAGTTTGCACAAGTTCTGGGTTTTATGTAGGGCTGCAGGATATTGGGAAAAACTGACATTGCGATATTTAGTTTTTCTGCGATATATACTGCAATAGGAATAAAATTTCACAATATGAATAATAATTTGAATTTGGAGAAATGTTGATTGTGATGATTTTATCGAGAGTGAATCTGCAGAAAATATAATAAACATACAACAAGCATAAATTAATAAAATAGAAGAAATATACAAATGATATAAACAGTGCTTTATGGCTTTCTGGAGAGTCTAACAGTACTGAGGGACAGAAATTAAAAGATCAAATGTAAAATATCACTTTATAAGGTGAAAACCTTTCATTAAAGTGGTCCTCAAACTGTTTAACAACATCTCGTCTGGTTTTAGGAACTTTTTGAAACACTTTTCTGATACACTTCAAATGTTGACTACTTTAGTCTTCACTGTAGAAATAATTCAATGCAATTATTCTTTGTTGAAGCTACACATTTGATCATTTCTAGAGCCCAAATGGTTTAAATTCACTTGAAATCTTACATTGTCTAATGCAGGCCTGAAAAATCTTTCACTCAGTGAGGGTTAAACTGTTCTGAACTGAACTCTGCTCTCTGGTTAATCACAATCCCGACTCAACATAGAAGATCCTGTGATGTGACTATTGCAGATTTGCAGATTGTGATATCGATGCTGAAACAAGATAGATTTAAGTAACATGAAGGCAGCTGGACTTCAATCACTCTTTATTGTCTTGATATCATGGAGCAGCCGAGATGAGCTGAGCTCCTTTATGGAACCTAAAACCAAGAATTGGTGCAAACTAAACTGAAACTGAACTGGCTAGCCACTAATCTGGCTTTACGGTACAGACTTCCCATCTCCACAATGAGTGAATGCTGTGGTGTGTTTGAGAACGAGACGGGTGTCTCCCCTGAGCACTAGAACTGTGTCCAGACGGGCTTCTGCTTTTGCCTGCAAAAAAAAAAACAAAGCAAAAAGTGCATTAATTAAGTAAAAATTGCTCCACCGTCTATTCACCAGATGTTTAGGTTCACATTATTCCCTTTCTGGAGGACTGACCCTCCAATAAATCCAATAAAGGGTTCATTCTGCTGTGGCAACCTCTGATGAATAAAGGGACTAAGCCGAAGGAAAATGAATGAATAAATATAAAATTTCAATAATAATTATATAAAATATTTAATTTTAAAATAAACACAAATTAATCAGATGATTTAGATTAGTTTGGAAATAACCCACATGTCAATGTCATGCTTTCACATGCCGGGTAAAATAATTATGTAGCAGATAATAATAAATAAACAGTAAATAATCATATAGCAGTTCCTTTCATCCAAAACATTTTCAAAAGTGAGGAGAATAACCTATTCATCCTAATAAGGAGAAAAAATATGAGGGGCTGATATAAATGAAGAGTTAAGAGCTCACACAAGAGTCTGAGCGTTGCTCTTAAGTGTTGATAATGCTGTTTGTCACAGAAATAATAATAATAACCATGAGGGCAGCACCATTCTTTCTCAGATGTGAATCACATTTATTCTCAATGGGAACTGAGACTGCGATTCTCTCACACAATTCTCTCTTTTTGTTTCATGTTTTGCTCCAATTAAGTGTTCTTGTCCATGTACACTAACTATCAACATTTGAAGCTTTCATAGAGAAACACAGACATGTTACAATAGAGATTTATGATTGATTGCTGAATAAATAGTGGTGTGACTGTGACCAATAATGTGGTAATCCAGCATGACCTGGACATTAATCACCATCATTCAGGCCTGTAGCCAGTCTGGTTAAAAGGGTGGTTCTTCTTTCTCAGAAAGTGGACCTTTTGCAGTTATTCGCCTTATGTTCTATTTAATTATGAGGTTAAAATATTGCATTTTAATGACATTTTAAACACTATTTTTAGCTGGATTAGCTTGTCGGATGGTCATCATAACCACACTTTTTCATGTACCAAAAACATTTGCTAAATATATAAAATAAAGAAATATGAAAATAATACTTATTTTAAACACAAATTTGTTACATCATATATCATTAGAAAAAAAAGAGTTGAAGTTTAAGTTTTTGTAAAAGAAAAGTATGTTTTGAAAGTTCATGGAAAACAAAAATAGCCTAAACAGTATAAAAATGAACTTTAATAAGGGCTGATTTTGGTGCTTCAAACCTTTTTATAGTTTTTTTTTCTTTCAAGAATAAGATCCAAGATTCAGAATAAAAGCTGGGCTACGTGTAGTGAAAGAAGACTTCACTTTTGTCATATTGTATGTTTTCCTGCACAGCTGGATGTTGGGCTCACGATAAATAATAGTTTGCATTAAATGGAGGCCTTCTATGATGGGTTATTTTCACAATTTATGATGGCATAGCGGTAAAAATAAGACAAATGAGCAAATGAGACAGTGATTTTATTTTTAGATGTTTTTTTTGTGATAAATATTATATATGTGTGAAATAATAATGTAACAATGTTATCTATCACCTCTGCTGAAAAATCATATGTTGATAAGGTTTAGGTTTTGTTGCTGGTTTAAGCTAGTCAGGACCAGCAAAAAAAAATTCTACATTACCTTACTTCCTATCTAACTTATCTTCCACTAACATCAACAGCAGGTGAGCTTCAGTTCCCTCTTGTGGTCTTTGAGTTTATCCATTACGACTTCACTTCAACTAACCTGTGTTTGACCATGGCTGACTCTTGCATATAGACTACACTTACACTGATACTTACATTGGTGACCTTTAAAACAAACACACGTCATAGACATTTTAACTCAAGTCTAAGCATTTTTATATTACATTTTATAGACAATAAAACTATTAAATAATAAAATAAACGAAATTAATTAATAATAACATTATTAAACAAAACAATGTTCAATAAAAACATTATTAAACTTTTAAATATTATCTGTTAAACAGAATTTACAGAAATAATAATGTGTGTGAATGATGTTCTTCTTGAAAAGCTGCTTTGCAAACAGACAGAAGTGCTCAAAACACCACATGCTGATGACAGAACAGTGTTCAACACTTCTCTCTCTCTCTCTCTCTCTCTCTCTCTCTCTCTCTCTCTCTCTCTCTCTCTCTCTCTCTCTCTATTTTAATAGATCAGCCCCAGTCAAGATTATTGCCACAACAGTTTGCAGCTTTGAGTCAATCGAAAGCAATGAAACAAAACAACGAAAAATAAATAAACAAATAAAACAAAACAATGTTTAAATGGGTACAAAAAATTACCTCTGAGAGCTCATTACTGAGCCAATATATTACCGATAGTTTCTACGTTCATCTAATAATTCAGATGATCGAAAAACTGACAGATTCGTTCAGAAATAAAGAAGAAATAATTGGTGCACACTCACCTGCAGCAGAGCAAAGCAGACAGCCACTTCTGCTTGAAGATCGATACACTTGATGACCACAAGAGGGACCCTGCAGATACAATGACTGATAGAATGTTTGTTTATTTATTTAATTACTTATTAAGAAAAAAAAGGTTAATCACTAAACACATTCAGTCATATGCAGGAGGGCCTATTCAAGCTAGATATTTAATGACAGTCGATAACAGGAAGTTATTTTCAGTCTGTCCTGTAGAAAGTGTGCTGTTCTTCTTCCGCTCCGCTAGAGGCGCAAGAGACCTCACGTTCAGCACGAGACTCACCTTTGGCTCTGTAAACAAAACGACGCTTGAGCACAGTCAAAACAAAGCTTTCTGACCGTTTTGAAGATATAAAAGTAAATTTCCTGCAGGTGACAGTCAGTGAGAGCCTTTAAATGTCATTTATCAGCACACATTTCAGCCCTTCGTGCAAAAACACGCGACTATCCCCGGATGAAGTGCAGGAATGCTGGACACTCCATCACCTGTAAGTAACTCTACACTTCTGTCGTTAAAAGATTATATAGCAATGCTTAATTTCCATTTAATCGTTAATGGCGTTTGTATTGAGGTGATTCCTGTAAAGTTTATCATGTAGAATAATAATATTAAGCAGTAGTGCTGTTTGTTTTTGTATGCAGTCTAATGAATTCATGTTTTCATCTGCATGACAGCATCATTACATCTTTATTTTTTAAGCTTCCGGTTATGATTCATCCAGAATTAATGATTTGTGTGTCCAGTTTCATGTTTTAAACTTTAATATATATAATGATACATGTTTATATTGTACACTTTTCCTCATCTACGCAACTGCATTGGCTAAAATTAAACTAAGCACTGTAAACTAGTTACCATTTGATTGTGTTGTGGCAATACTCTCTTCTTCTTGTAAATCATCTTATAAATGGTACTAAAAAACTAAATATAGAAGTAAATATTTATATAGATATAAAATCATGTAATGCATATAGCCTTGAATGCTTGACATGGATTTTACTGCATGAAAATAACCAAATAGACATGCAAGTAATGAAATAGATCTAAAATAATAATATAACTTTAAATCTAATAGTAATGATATGCAATATAAAAATAAAGAGATTTTTAGTTTTATTTATTGATTCATGTATTCCATCCTAACTTTAAATATATGGTGGAATAATGTATTTATTAATGTTTGTTTTATCTTGCAGAGTTTGTGTTTGGACACATGGACAGACGGTGGCTGTAATTATGCTCATCTGCTCATCATGCTAAGGTAATTTGTCTGTACTTTTCTCTTATTTTTTCTTTGTTATTAAAAGGCCTGTAGACTTAATGAATGTGTGTTGTAGGAAAGTTCATACAAATATAGATAATAACTTTCTCAACCTCATGTCATTCTTATTGAAACATGGAAAAATATTTAGCATCAAATTATTTTATTTATTTATTTTTGATTTCTCTGTCATTCAGGCTTATAAAGACATACCGGTGAACAGCTCTTTTCAGTAGCTGTACGTTCATCTTTTCACATATTCATTAATATAATTTACTCTTCTGCTCTTTTTACATTGTAGCAATTGAAACATTTGTATTTGTCAGGATGATTGCTATTTTATTATATATTTTATTGTTATTTATTCCCGTCATTTAGTATTGAATTTATCTATAGTGAGATTAATTTGTCAGTTGTCATTTTTTACTCTTTTAAATTCTGAAAATGTCTTTAAATTATTAAAATATTATTATTAAAGTACTTAAATATTATTTAAAGTCGTTCAACTAATTGTAATTATTTTTAGACCCTTAAAAGATTATATAGCAATGCTTAATTTGCATTTAATCGCTAATGGCGTTTGTATTGAGGTGATTCCTGTGAAGTTTATCATGTAGAATAATAATATTAAGCAGTAGTGCTGTTTGTTTTTGTATGCAGTCTAATGAATTCATGTTTTCATCTGCATGACAGCATCATTACATCTTTATTTTTTAAGCTTCCGGTTATGATTCATCCAGAATTAATGATTTGTGTGTCCAGTTTCATGTTTTAAACTTTAATATATATAATGATACATGTTTATATTGTACACTTTTCCTCATCTACGCAACTGCATTGGTTAAAATTAAACTAAGCACTGTAAACTAGTTACCATTTGATTGTGTTGTGGCAATACTCTCTTCTTCCTGTAAATCATATAAATGGTACTAAAAAACAAAATATAGAAATAAATATTTATATAGATATAAAATCATGTAATATACATAGCCTTGAATGCTTGACATGGATTTTACTACATGAAAATAACAAAATAGGCATGCAAGTAATGAAATAGATCTAAAATAATAACATAACTTTCTATATAATGCTGTTTATTCCCATGATTCAGTATAGAACTTTTTTAACAGTCTATAGTGAGATTAATTCGTCAGTTGTCATGTTTTACACTTTTAAATTCTGAATATGTCTTTAAGTAATTTTAAGTATTTAAGTATTATAATAATAATATTTTAATAAAGTCGTTCAATTAATTGTAATTATTTTTAGACCCTTTATTTGTAATTACATTAAATAATTAAACAGGTTTATAATGAAAATATGTAGTTTTACTTTAAACATGAATGTTTTATCCAATTTTCACTTTTTTTTTTTTATAAACCTGTGGAGGAGTTGTATCTTTAAATAAAACAAACGAACAGTTGTTAGTATGAGAAACTGGTGGTCTAGTGGTCAGAGCTCTCGGTTAGAGATCCAAGCCTGACACAGCAGACCAGGGATCAAATCACCACGCTGATAGTAGTTTGAGGAATTTTTGCCAAAAAAAGAGTTTTTTTCCAAAAAAAAAAAAAAACTTTTCTCTTTTTCTTTTTTTGCTCCGCCTTCTCTTCTCCACCTCTCTCTCCTTGTCCCGCCACTCTTTCCCCTTGTGCCACCTCTGTCTCTTCTTGTGCCGCCTCTCTCTCTCCTTGTCTCGCCTCTCAGTTCAGCTTACTTTACTGTATTACCGCTTCAGGTGTGTCCGAGCCATCACTGCTTTGTCTTACTGCCCCAGGATTGTCCGTGCTTTTGCCTTACCACCACAGGTATGTTTGTAATCTGGTCCGTGTTTCACTGTGTGCTTGTGAGCCTTTCGTTTCCGCCTTCTGCTCCGCCCTCAGTTCTGTCATACCGCCTCAGGTATTTCCTTTGGTGTATTCCACACACCTGAGGTGGGTTTCGTACCCACGACTCACCGTAACCTTGTCCGCAACCAACGGGTATAGCCAGTAGTGCCATCCTGGCTTTCACATTGGCACCTGCTTTTTGGCTCATTTTGTTTTGTTTAATGATGGCAATTTAACCAAAGCAATAGTGAGGTTTGAACTCGGGTCTCCAAGATGAAAGCCTAGTGCTTTATCTCCTGAGCCACTGAAGCTCTGGAGTTTGAATCTTCTTTTTCAGTTAATTTAGTGATACACTATTCTGAGTTTATAAGAAAGAAAGAAGATAGTAACTGTGGGGTTTGAACCCATACTGTTAAGTGCAATAACTGAGTAATTTCCCACTGAGCCACAGGCTTAGTGATGTTTTAAGTCGTTCTTTTTGCAGTTTTATCAGCTGTATAGGAATTTTATAAAAGCAATAGTGGGATTTGAACCCGGGTCTCCAAGATGAGAGCTCAGTGGTCTTAACACTGAGCCATTGAATCTGGAGTCTTGCTGTGCTTCTGGAGCTGGTTTTGATCAAAAATTTGTTTATGTGACAAAAGAGTTTAGTTTTCAGAATTAAACAATGGCAATAGTGGGATTAGAACCCGGGTCTAAACGACTAAACCTCAAATATTTTACCACTAGGCCATTGAAGCTGTGGACTAGAACAGTTTTGAACAGGATTTTGTAAAAAAAATTATTTTGTGAGGCCAAAAATTTTTAGTTTACAGAGTTAAATAAAATGGGATTTGAACCCAGGTCTCTAAGAAGAAAGGTCAAAGTTTTACCACTAAACTATTAAATCTGTTGGCTTTATGTGGTTTTGGTCAGGGTTTTGTTGAAAACTTTAATTTATTTTACCAAAATTGTTCTTTTGTTAAACACTTGAATCAGTGGGAATTGAACTGGGGTCTCCAAGTTGAAAGCTTAAAGATTTTACCACTGAGCCATTGAAATGAAGGGTTTGATGATGTTTTGTTCAGGGTTTTGTTGAAAGCTTTAATTTATTTGGTTAAAAAAGTGTTAGTTTATAGGGTTAAACACTTGCTTTAGTGGGATTTGAACATGGGTCTCCAAGTTAAAAGCTCAAACATTTTATCACTGAGCCACTAAGTCTCAGATTTGCTTTATGTTTTGGACTTCTCTTTTATAGACAGCTTTCAGAAACAGCATTTACAGGTTTATAAAACTAACAACAAATGCTCATTCAAAACTGGTTTTGGCTTCACAGCTTCAGTAGCCCAAGTATTAACACATCAAGCTTTAAATCTTTGAGACCCGGGTTCAAATCCCACTCTTGCAGAGCTATTGAGTCAGAGACTTGTTTAGGACACGGTTTTGTTTTATTTGTGTGTGTTTTATATAGTTTAGCAAAGTTTGTCAAATATTATGTTATTTATTACATGTTTGCAATAGTGAGATTTGAACCCAGGTATTCTTTATTACAGTTCAACACTCTAACCACTGAGCCACAGATTTCCAAACAGTACATTCGCTGGAACTTATATTTCAACCTGATTTTACTAATATCCTGTTAAAACATCAACTGAAGTGGGATTTGAACCCACAAATCTATCATCAGAGACTATGTGTTTAACCACTTGTGCCACTGTGACTCCCATACACATATCTGGTGTTTTATATATCATGTTGGATTTTTTTTTTATCTGTTTATTAAAATGAAAAGGGGGATGAGATCCAACAACTCCATGATTAACAAGCATGTGTTTAACAGCTTACACAACTGTGACTTATTTGCTCAGATCTGGTGTTTTAGACACTTAGGGTTAGGGTTAACCCATTTATAACAATTAAAAGTGGGATTTGAACCCATTAACAAAGAACAAGTGTTTAACCACATGCACCACTGTGAGTTCCACAGTGAAAGCTGGTGTTTCTGACATTTTGTTGGATTTAAGAACATCTATTTATCCTGTCATTTGCCTTGAAGCTTCTTGTTTGCTGAAAGTCCTTAATTACCACTCTCAGGTGTTTCTAATCAGGTTGCAGGTGAACTGGAAAGTGGCTCTTCAGGATCAGGATTTTCCTAAAGGAAAGCTCTTTGTGTTTCAGTCTTCATGTGTTGATGCAGATCCACTGATTGTCCACAAGAGGGAACTGAAACACTGATTTCATTTTAGATTTGATAAGTATTTTAAAGCTTGTTTGGAGAGGTGCAACACAAAACAATATTATTATTGAAAATGTTTAAAATGACTGTAAATATATTTTATTTTAACATCTTTGTTTTCTGTGGGGTTCTTCAATGGCACATCATCCAGTTTAATAACTTACCAAAGGAGGGTCTCAGTTTTAAAAGACTGAACTGAACTAAAATGAAAAGCTGGTAGATCAGATCAGTGTTTCAGTTCCCTCTTGTGGACAATCAATGGATCTGCATCAACACATGAAGACTGAAACACAAAGAGCTTTCCTTTAGGAAAATCCTGATCCTGAAGAGCCACTTTCCAGTTCACCTGCAACCTGATTAGAAACACCTGAGAGTCCAAACTCTTGATAGTCCTGGGTTTAAGTCTCATTTTTAGATGTGATAGATAGATGTTCTTAAATCCAATAAATTGTCTGAAACATCTGCTCTGAGTGTGAAAGTCTAAGTGGCACATGTGCTTAACTCATGCTCAGTGTTAATGAATTCATGGGTTCAAATCCCAATAAGTGTCTAAAACACAAAGCTTAACATGAAAGTCACAGTGGTGCATGCTGTTAATCACATGTTCTCTGATAATGGAGTCACGGGTCGAATTCTGCTGTTGGATAAACACAAATAAATCCAACAAAGTGTCTAAAACACAGAACAAAGTTGTGAAAGCCTCAGTGGTTATACACGTGCTCTCATGATGGAGTTGTGGGCTCAAATCCCACTTTGGTTGACGTTTAATCAGGATATTAGTAAAATCTGGTTGAAATTTAAGTTCTAGCAGGTGTTAAATCAGGAGATCTGTGGCTCAGTGGTAAAAGCGTTGTGTTTTAATAAAGAAGACCTGAGTTCAAATCTCACTATTGCAAACATGAAATAAATTACATATTTGACAAACTTTGCTGAACTCCTCATTCAAATGTAAGTGCCACAGTGGTGCTATTGGATGAACACATGATCTCTGTGTGGAAGGCTGTTGTACAGACTTGGGTTCAAACCCAGCTCTGCTCTATTATTGCACAAAGAGCAATGAAATAATAGTCAAATATGAGTTCCAGCATGTGATTTATCATGAGAAATGTGGCTCAGTGGTAGAGCACTGTGCTCTCATCAAAGAGATCTGGGTTCAAACCCCACTCAAGCTTTAAATGTTTTCATGTTCACTTGAATAGTCAAATATAAGCTCCAGCACATCACTCTATATGTGATCTGTGGCTCAGTGGTAGAGCAATGCCTCATGGATTAAGAGGTCGCTGGTTCAATCCCAGCCAGATCACTGCGATATGTGTGAATGTGGTGTGAAAGAAGGGGTGGGATGGGTCGGGTCCCACCCTGACCTACGGGGCCATGTATAGCAGGGGTTATGCTGCTTTTTACGACAAAATTAAATTTAGCTGTATAAAATTTTGGACCCTCGTCCCTTCTCCTCCCGTTTCGGTTACTATCATTTCCTTTCCAGAGGGACGACCCTCCAGAAAGAAAAGGATAGTAACCGATACACCAAACCTCAAACACAAGGTGCGGGTCTCACCTGTCCAGCAGCAGACGTCCGTCCTTACAGTCCATGGCTGTCAAATGTCCCAGAGCTCCGTTTCTCTTGGCTGTACAGTCCAAACACAACCTTCATTCTGGAGAGGAAACACACAAATAAAGACTTTACTACAAAAGCACATCTGAAACAGCAGAATTCATCAGAGTTCACCAACATTATCCTTCATCAACATAAGATGACATACAGTATAGTGTCTATTTGACAGGTACAATATTGAAGACTGCAGCTCTACAAAAGCTCACTAATTGACTTTTAAACAAGGATAAGTGCAGATTTATGCTGCTTTATAATATAAATATCACAATATTCTCTCTCAAATAAACTATAAACATAAACTCTATCAGCGACATTAGCAAGAGACATGTAAACAATCAGATAATACTTCATTAAGCTGAGGAAAGCTTCAGTCATGCTTGTTTGTCAGACTCCACTGTTAAACATGTTGAAGATTAAAGACAGCATCAACATCAGCTCTGATTCTTACAGTGTTCAACTCATTTCATCCATCACAACAGAAATATCCATCAACTGACAGACGAGCTGTGTTCATAACAGCAGAAACTATTAATCAACAGCGCAAAAGCTGTTTCTAGAGCCCGTGTCAGTCATTTTACAAGCAGAAAGAGAACTTTATAGGAACTGATACTTACAGGTGAGTCTCTTCAGTCGATTCCTGCACTTGATCGCAGATTCTGCTGCTTTAATCTGCTGTTGAGCTGGAATATGTGCTGTTTAAACACATTAAGAGTCTGTCGCTAAGCTGTCATCTGTAAATTATGTATTTAAAACAAACTGCAGATGTTTTGTTTTGGTGACTGTCATCTGTCATCACACGCTTCTTCCTTGTTGTCAAACAAACACCTGAAGCTGTAAGTCAGACTGAACGTGAAGCCGCTCGCGCCGCCTAGTGGAGCGGATGAAGAACTGCAGTTTACTGATTATCATTGTGCGCTCAAAGATGCTTCAGATTGGGTCACTAACTATATATATTTAGTCTCACATCACATGCTTAAACATTTTCACACTAAAGCATTAAATTCTGTATCACAAAAACAGCAAAACAATAATGTAGAGAGGGTGTTTGAACTCTCAATTCCACCACAGCCTCTTGTTCTAGTAAGCTGTGTTTATCCAGTGGAGCCACACTGACTTTCACACTTGCTGTTGCTGTTTGACACACTTTGCTGCATGTAATGCAGCTCATGGGCTTTAATGGGTCTTGAACTCGAGCATTGTAAACCAATCTCTTTATCTCATGCACCACAGAGGATTTGAAGATGTTTTATATTTTGATGTTTAAATGTTTAGTTCAGCTTCAACACTTATAATAATTCAACATGAGCAACAGCACGACTTGAACTCAGGACTCTGTGATAAACACACAACACTTTTATCAGCTGAGCCACTGAGTCTGACACATTCTGCTGATTTTCTGTCTCAGTTTTATCCTGAGATTTGTTGTGATAAACAACAACGTGAAAATGCAGGTCATCCACTGAGCCACAGACATTTCTTTGAGCTATTTATTTATTATTGTTAGTAAGTCTAGTTTAGCTAACACTGATAATAATTCAGCATCAGCAATATTGAGAGCTGAACTCTGGTCTTGTTGACTTTCCTGCTGCGCCACTGAGATTGAGGCTCTCAGATGTTTTAGACTCAAGTTTAAGTTTGGTCATGAGACTACATTGAAGAGCAGCTGAAAGACTGATAAAACACATGAATAACAGGAACACACGAGAGCAGATCAGTGTGTTGATGAGCGCCACCTTGTGGACAATAAGTCTATCTGCATTCATACATGAAAACATCAGCAGGACTTTTAAAAACAGCTGTGTGATCCTGATCCTGCTGAGCCGCTCTCCTGAGTTTAGCTGCAACCCTGATTTTTTATTCAATAAGAGTGCTTGAACAATAACAGAAAGGCATTAATAACACATTAAATTACCCAAAAGACTGAAATAACAATCAATTTACAATCACAGTCTGTCCTTTCACATTAATAATTAAAACAATACAAAAATATACATATTAATAAATACAATAATAAAAACAACTGAAATAAATGATGAATAAGCATCAGGGGATTTGAAGTTCTCTAAATATCGATCCTAAATCTTCTAATAAAGTATATAAATATCTTGCTTCTTGACTTTTCATCTCTCTGAATGTCTTATAATGTATCAGAAATTCTTCTTTATACTTCAGCCCTGATTAAAAACAGCAGCAGCAGCTAATCAAGGCCTTCAGCATCACTAGAAGCTCCAGACTGATGTGCTGCATTGTTTATGACACAGATAATAATTAAAACAACAATTTACTGTTGAACAACTGTTGAATTATTGATTTTTTTGTATGAACTGTCATTTACACATGTATGTGTTATCATTTAGAGTTTGATAATATATTTTACTGACCATTTTTATGATCCTGTATAACTCAGATCTCTTGTTTTAATACATGGAATAATGTTTTCTTGCCACATCAGTTTAGTCTCTCAAATCAAAGCTGAACTGAACCACTGTCCTAAGAGTCATTAAAATAAACACATCAGCAGTCCAGTCAGGGGCCTGTAGTGTGAAGCTGGATTAGCTGGTTAGACGGTTAACTTTCAGTTTAGTTTGCACAAGTTCTGGGTTTTATGTAGGGCTGCAGGATATTGGGAAAAACTGACATTGCGATATTTAGTTTTTCTGCGATATATACTGCAATAGGAATATAATTTCACAATAAGAATAATAATTTGAATTTGGAGAAATGTTGATTGTGATGATTTTATCGAGAGTGAATCTGCAGAAAATATAATAAACATACAACTAGCATAAATTAATAAAATAGAAGAAATATACAAATGATATAAACAGTGCTTTATGGCTTTCTGGAGAGTCTAACAGTACTGAGGGACAGAAATTAAAAGATCAAATGTAAAATATCACTTTATAAGGTGAAAACCTTTCATTAAAGTGGTCCTCAAACTGTTTAACAACATCTCGTCTGGTCTTAGGAACATTTTGAAACACTTTTCTGATACACTTCAAATGTTGACTACTTTAGTCTTCACTGTAGAAATAATTCAATGCAATTATTCTTTGTTAAAGCTACACATTTGATCATTTCTAGAGCCCAAATGGTTTAAATTCACTTGAAATCTTACATTGTCTAATGCAGGCCTGAAAAATCTTTCACTCAGTGAGGGTTAAACTGTTCTGAACTGAACTCTGTTCTCTGGTTAATCACAATCCCGACTCAACATAGAAGATCCTGTGATGTGACTATTGCAGATTTGCACATTGTGATATCGATGCTGAAACAAGATAGATTTAAGTAACATGAAGGCAGCTGGACTTCAATCACTCTTTATTGTCATGATATCATGGAGCAGCCGAGATGAGCTGAGCTGAGCTCCTTTATGGAACCTAAAACCAAGAATTGGTGCAAACTAAACTGAAACTGAACTGGCTAGCCACTAATCTGGCTTTACGGTACAGACTTCCCATCTCCACAATGAGTGAATGCTGTGGTGTGTTTGAGAACGAGACGGGTGTCTCCCCTGAGCACTAGAACTGTGTCCAGACGGGCTTCTGCTTTTGCCTGCAAAAAAAAAACAAAGCAAAAAGTGCATTAATTAAGTAAAAATTGCTCCACCGTCTATTCACCAGATGTTTAGGTTCACATTATTCTCTTTCTGGAGGACTGACCCTCCAATAAATCCAATAAAGGGTTCATTCTGCTGTGGCGACCTCTGATGAATAAAGGGACTAAGCCGAAGGAAAATGAATAAATAAATATAAAATTTCAATAATAATTATATAAAATATTTAATTTTAAAATAAACACAAATTAATCAGATGATTTAGATTAGTTTGGAAATAACCCACATGTCAATGTCATGCTTTCACATGCCGGGTAAAATAATTATGTAGCAGATAATAATAAATAAACAGTAAATAATCATATAGCAGTTCCTTTCATCCAAAACATTTTCAAAAGTGAGGAGAATAACCTATTCATCCTAATAAGGAGAAAAAATATGAGGGGCTGATATAAATGAAGAGTTAAGAGCTCACACAAGAGTCTGAGCGTTGCTCTTAAGTGTTGATAATGCCGTTTGTCACAGAAATAATAATAACCATGAGGGCAGCACCATTCTTTCTCAGATGTGAATCACATTTATTCTCAATGGGAACTGAGACTGCGATTCTCTCACACAATTCTCTCTTTTTGTTTCATGTTTTGCTCCAATTAAGTGTTCTTGTCCATGTACACTAACTATCAACATTTGAAGCTTTCATAGAGAAACACAGACATGTTACAATAGAGATTTATGATTGATTGCTGAATAAATAGTGTTTTGTTATTGGGCTATTCTTCAACTACGGCCATTTTGAGCCTTGTGAAGTTCAGTAAAAAAACTTGTTCAAAATTAAAGTAACAGCCTCCTAAGTTTAAACAATTGGTCTAGTTTTAAGATCTGTATGAGGACAAACTTAGATAAGAAGAGAAACATTTTTTCCATGGTGAACTGAACAAATGTCAATTCCACCACATCTCAATATACAGCTTATTTCAAAATGAAATAAATGATGGCAGTCAAACATTGTCTAAGATCATTTTTGTATCTAGTTTAACCAATCTTTCCACAATATATATAATAATTATACATTTGTCAATGAAATAAATTCGTTGTATGCTGAATTGTACACCTGACACACGTAATATTCATTTGGTTAAGAGTTTATTAGAAAATAAATAAACTGAATTTGTATATTAAATAAATCATGAACTTAAACATTGTGAATACACTTTTAATGTGTGATGAGAACTTTTAAAATATTTTTATAATGTGTGTGGTGATGGAAATGTCAGTGGTGGACATGACATTTCAACAGTTTATTGTGACAAAATGAAAAATAGCACCACCGATTAGCTTTGAATTGATACCTTTCATGTATACAAAACACTCTTATTTACCTTAATTTTGTTTGGCTTTTAAAAACATCTTTGAAGGTTTACAGCATGTTTGGAAAGACATAGAATAAATGTATTTCCTTATCAAGCAATATTTATCTTGATTTTTCTTTAAGTGTTGTTGATCTTGAGCTGAACAAATGTCGCTATTCATTTTTATAGAAAGCACCTAAATAATCTTTCACACAAACCTTTTAAAGCAACATTACAGTGTTGTGGTGGAAATGACACTGAGACTATATGACACTGATCTATATTTTGCATAAAAAATAATATTGATAAAAGTCTCACATTAATAATTATAAAATATTGAAATTATTTCACTTGTGCTTAAGTAAGATACATTAATAGATACCAGATAAATCATATTTTAAAATGTTATTTTCATTGTTGAAGTTTAAAAATCTGGGTGTGCGACAAGGTGAAAACAGTGATTTTGACACCTAAAAGGAGGTTGAATAAAATGAAAAATATATAGTAGAAAGGTAGTCAATTTTTTTAAAGTAGGTTTTATTGTTAGTTTGACAAAGAAAGATTTGAACAAAATTATTTACGTTTTTGGATAAATGATCAAAGGGCATAAAAGTGCCCGTAGTTGAAGAATTACCGTATTGTGTGATTGTGACCAATAATGTGGTAATCCAGCATGACCTGGACATTAATCACCATCATTCAGGCCTGTAGCCGGTCTGGTTAAAAGGGTGGTTCTTCTTTCTCAGAAAGTGGACCTTTTGCAGTTATTCGCCTTATGTTCTATTTAATTATGAGGTTAAAATATTGCATTTTAATGACATTTTAAACACTATTTTTAGCTGGATTAGCTTGTCGGATGGTCATCTTAACCACACTTTTTCATGTACCAAAAACATTTGCTAAATATATAAAATAAAGAAATATGAAAATAATACTTATTTTAAACACAAATTTGTTACATCATATATCATTAGAAAAAAAAGAGTTGAAGTTTAAGTTTTTGTAAAAGAAAAGTATGTTTTGAAAGTTCATGGATAACAAAAATAGCCTAAATAGTATAAAAATGAACTTTAATAAGGGCTGATTTTGGTGCTTCAAACCTTTTTATAGTTTTTTTTTCTTTCAAGAATAAGATCCAAGATTCAGAATAAAAGCTGGGCTACGTGTAGTGAAAGAAGACTTCACTTTTGTCATATTGTATGTTTTCCTGCACAGATGGATGTTGGACCCACGAAAAATAATAGTTTGCATTTAATAAAGGCCTTCTTTGATGGGTTATTTTCACAATTTATGATGGCATAGCGGTAAAAATAAGACAAATGAGCTCGTGTATGGGACACTTGAACACCCCCTGGCTACAGGCCTGTTGTTTCAATGAGATCTCATCCAGACAGTGATTTTATTTTTAGATGGTTTTTTTGTGATAAATATTATATATGTGTGAAATAATAATGTAACAATGTTATCTATCACCTCTGCTGAAAAATCATATGTTGATAAGGTTTAGGTTTTGTTGCTGGTTTAAGCTAGTCAGGACCAGCACAAAAAATCTACATTACCTTACTTCCTATCTAACTTATCTTCCACTAACATCAACAGCAGGTGAGCTTCAGTTCCCTCTTGTGGTCTTTGAGTTTATCCATTACGACTTCACTTCAACTAACCTGTGTTTGACCATGGCTGACTCTTGCATATAGACTACACTTACACTGATACTTACATTGGTGACCTTTAAAACAAACACACGTCATAAACATTTTAACTCAAGTCTAAGCATTTTTATATTACATTTTATAGACAATAAAACTATTAAATAAGAAAATAAACGAAATTAATTAATAATAACATTATTAAACAAAACAATGTTCAATAAAAACATTATTAAACTTTTAAATATCATCTGTTCAACAGAATTTACAGAAATAATAATGTGTGTGAATGATGTTCTTCTTGAAAATCTGCTTTGCAAACAGACAGAAGTGCTCAAAACACCACATGCTGGTGACAGAACAGTGTTCAACACTTCTCTTTCTATTTATTTTAGCAGATGAGGCCCAGTCAAGATTATTGCTACAACATTTTGCCGCTTTGAGTCAATCGAAAGCAATGAAAGAAATCTATTTATTTACCTTCATTTCGCGGTGTCATGTCATTTGGCGTCAAAAACAAAACAAAAAAAATAAATAAACAAACCAAACAAAACAATGTTTATGTGGGTACAAAAAAGTCAATCACAACACTCCAACAATAATCAAACCACCCAAAAGGAGTGTTGAAGATCTTGTGCCTCGTGTTGTTTGTCTGTGTTTGTCCAGATGACTCTCTAAACACTGGCCATTTAGCGACCTCCATTACCCCAGTTCCTCTGAGAACTCATTACTGAACCAATATTTTACCGATAGTTTCTACGTTCATCTAATAATTCAGATGCTCGAAAAACTGACAGATTCGTTCAGAAATAAAGAAGAAATAATTGGTGTTCACTCACCTGCAGCAGAGCAAAGCAGACAGCCACTTCTGCTTGAAGATCGATACACTTGATGACCACAAGAGGGACCCTGCAGATACAAGGAGTGATAGAATGTTTGTTTATTTATTTAATTACTTACTTAGAAAAAATGTAATCACTAAACACATTCAGTCATATGCAGGAGGGCCTATTCAAGCTAGATATTTAATGACAGTCGATAACTGGAAGTCATTTTCAGTCTGTCCTGTAGAAAGTGTGCTGTTCTTCTTCCGCTCCGCTAGAGGCGCAAGAGACCTCACGTTCAGCACGAGACTCACCTTTGGCTTTTTAAACAACACGACGCTTGAGCACAGTCAAAACAAAGCTTTCTGACCGTTTTGAAGATATAAAAGTAAATTTACTGCAGGTGACAGTCAGTGAGAGCCTTTAAATGTCATTTAACAGCACACATTTCAGCCCTTCAGGCAAAAACACGCGACTATCCCCGGATGAAGTGCAGGAATGCTGAACACTCCATCACCTGTAAGTAACTCTACACTTCTGTCGTTAAAAGATTATATAGCAATGCTTAATTTGCATTTAATCGTTAATGGCGTTTGTATTGAGGTGATTCCTGTAAAGTTTATCATGTAGAATAATAATATTAAGCAGTAGTGCTGTTTGTTTTTGTATGCAGTCTAATGAATTCATGTTTTCATCTGCATGACAGCATCATTACATCTTTATTTTTTAAGCTTCCGGTTATGATTAATCCAGAATTAATGATTTGTGTGTCCAGTTTCATGTTTTAAACTTTAATATATATAATGATACATGTTTATATTGTACACTTTTCCACATCTACGCAACTGCATTGGCTAAAATTAAACTAAGCACTGTAAACTAGTTACCATTTGATTGTGTTATGTGGCATTACTCTCTTCTTCTTGTAAATCATCTTATAAATGGTACTAAAAAACTAAATATAGAAATAAATATTTATATAGATATAAAATCATGTAATGCATATAGCCTTGAATGCTTGACATGGATTTTACTGCATGAAAATAACCAAATAGACATGCAAACAATGAACTAGATCTAAAATAATAACATAACTTTATTTTTAATATTGCATATCATTACTATTACATTTAAAGAGTTTCTTAGTTTTATTTATTGATTCATGTATTCCGTCCTAACTTTAAATATATGGTGGAATAATGTATTTATTAATGTTTTTTTATCTTGCAGATTTTGTGTTTGGACACATGGACAGACGGTCGCTGTAATTAAGCTCATCTGCTCATCATCCTAAGGTAATTTGTCTGTACTTTTCTCTTATTTTTTCTTTGTTATTAAAAGGCCTGTAGACTTAATGAATGTGTGTTGTAGGAAAGTTCATACAAATATAGATAATAACTTTCTCAATCTCATGTCATTCTTATTGGAACATGGAAAAATATTTAGCACCAAATTATTTTATTTATTTATTTTTTCTGCACAGTGGATCTTTTTTCTCCACTGATTTCTCTGTCATTTAGGCTCGTAAAGACATAATGGTGAACAGCTCTTTTCAGTAGCTGTCCGTTCATCTTTTCACATATTCATTAATATAATTTACTCTTCTGCTCGTTTTACATTGTAGCAATTGAAACATTTGTATTTGTCAGGATGGTTGCTATTTTATTATATTTATATATTTTATTGTTATTTATTCCCGTCATTTAGTATTGAATTTATCTATAGTGAGATTAATTTGTCAGTTGTCATTTTTTACTCTTTTAAATTCTGAAAATGTCTTTAAATTATTAAAATATTTTTATTAGAGTACTTAAATATTATTTAAAGCCGTTTAATTAATTGTAATTATTTTTAGACCCTTTATTTGTAATTACATTAAATAATTGAACAGGTTTATAATGAAAATATGTAGTTTTACTTTAAACATGAATGTTTTATCCAATTTTCACTTTTTTTTTTTTATAAACCTGTGGAGGAGTTGTATCTTTAAATAAAATAAACGAACAGTTGTTAGTATGAGAAACTGGTGGTCTAGTGGTCAGAGCTCTCGGTTAGAGATCCAAGCCTGACACAGCAGACCAGGGATCAAATCACCACGCTGATAGTAGTTTGAGGAATTTTTGCAAAAAAAAGAGGTTTTTCCACCAAAAAAAAAAAATGTTCTCTTTTTCTTTTTTTGCTCCGCCTTCTCCTCTCTCTGCTCCGCCTTTCTCTCCTTGTCCTGCCTCTCTCTCTCCTTGTACTGCCCCTCTCTCTCCTTGTCCCGCCTCTCAGTTCAGCTTACTTTACTGTATTACCGCTCCAGGTGTGTCCGAGCCGTCACTGCTTTGTCTTACTGCCCCAGGATTGTCTGTTCTTTTGCCTTACCGCAGCAGGTATGTCTGTAATCTGGTCCGTGTTTCACCGTGTGCTCGTGAGCCTTTGGTTTCCGCCTTCTGCTCCGCCCTCTGTTCTGTCATACCGCCCCAGGTATTTCTTTCGGTGTACTTCACACCTGAGGTGGGTTTCGTACCCACAACTCTCCGTAACCTTGTCCGCAACCAACGGGTATAGCCAGTAGTGCCATCCTGGCTTTCACATTGGCACTTGTTTTTTTCTCATTTTGTTTTGTTTAATGATGGCAATTTAACCAAAGCAATAGTGAGGTTTGAACTCGGGTCTCCAAGATGAAAGTCTAGTGCTTTATCTCCTGAGCCACTGAATCCGGAGTTTCAAAGTTGTTTTTCAGTTAATTTAGTGATACATTATTCTGAGTTTGAAAAAGAAAGAAAGAAGATAGTAATTGCGGGATTTGAACCCATACTGTTAGGTGCAATAACTGAGTATTCTCCCACTGAGCCACAGGCTTAGTGATGTCTTAAATCTTTCTTTTTGCAGTTTTATCAGCTGTATAGGAATTTTATAAAAGCAAAAGTGGGATTTGAACCCGGGTCTTCAAGATGAAAGCTCAGTGGTTTTAACACTGAGCCATTGATGCTGGAGTCTTGCTGTGCAATTGGAGCTGGTTTTTATAAAAAATTAGTTTATATGACAGAAAATTTTTAATTTATAGAATTAAACACTGGCAATAGTGGGATTAGAACCCGGATCTCCAAGATGAAAACTCAAAGATTTTACCCTTCGGCCATTAAATCTGTGAGCTCAGAAAGTTTTTGGACAGCTTTTTGTTGAAAGCTTTAGTTTATATGACCAAAAATTTTTAGTTTACAGAGTTAAACATTTGCAATAGTGGGATTTGAACCCGGGTCTCAAAAATAAAACCTCTAATATTTTACCACTGGGCCATTGAATATGTGAGCAAGAATTGTTTTAAACAGGGTTTTGTTAAAAAAATGTAGTTTGTGAGGCCAAAAATGTTTAGTTTACAGAGTTAAATACCTGCAATAGTGGCATTTGAACCCAGGTCTTTAAGAAGAAAGGTCAAAGATTTTACCACTAAACTATTGAATCTGTTGGCTTTATATGGTTTTGGACAGGGTTTTGTTGAAAGATTTAATTTATTTGACCAAAAACTTTTAGCTTTTAGTTAAGCACTTGCATCAGTGGGATTTGAACATGGGTCTCCAAGTTGAAAACTCAAAGATTTTACCACTAAGCCACTAAGTCTCAGTTTCACCCTATGTTTTGAACGTCTCTTTTATAGACAGCTTTCTGAAACAGCATTTACAAGTTTATAAAACTAACAACAAATGCTCATTATAATATATATGAAGCTCACAGCTTCAGTAGCTCAAGTATTAACACATCAAATTTTAAATCTTTGAGACCCGGGTTCAAATCCCACTCTTGCAGAGATATTGAGACTAAGAGTTGTTTAGGACACAGTTTTGTTTTATTTGTGTTTGTCTGTTTTATAACACACATTTATGAAGTGGAGTTTCATCAAGTATGATTAACCATACTCAAACCTGCTTTTGATTGATCTAAGCCCTGCTGGGATTGAGCATGCAACCCTTCGATTACAAGTCCAAATCCCTAACCATTAGGCCACAGCTGCCCCTTATAGGCCACTATTGTTGCATTTGAAACTCCTCTCATTCATTTGTTTATTAGGAGTTTATGTACAATATTTAGTGGATGAGCAGAAGTGGATTTGAACCACTTTTAATCACTTTATGTTGAATTATTGAGCTTGCCGTTACATTTAGACAAACATTGTGGAATTTAAACGTGACGTTTGAATGAGGACTTTGAAATATTATAAAAATAATGTTCTTTTTGTTGTAACTTTAGGATCTGTTTTCATTTCTTGAACCATGAATTGCCTCATAAGCCTTTACAGATGTACAGGCTGATATTTCTGTCCTAATTTTTCAATCACTTCTAGATGAGCTTGTGATTCATTGAACACAGCTGGCAGATCCTTTATGGTTCATCAGTCCTCATGTCAGTCTGATCAACTGCTTCTGAGCTGGACCTGAGAGAGACATCTAGTGCTCAATGCTGAAATTACAGCTCATTCACAAACAAATGAGTGGAATATTGTCCCAGGTAAGGTAAAAAACACAATCATCATGACAATTGTAAATAAACTTTTTATTAAGAATACAGCTCCTCATATTTGATGTTTTTTAGTCTGTAAACAGCTTTAATCAGTGCCATTGAGTAACCTATGAAAGATTAGTCTTCATAATCTCTCCGAGACACACAGTAGCGTAGCAGGACGCCTCCAGGTCAAAGTTTAGTGACAGACCGTGTGTGTTAGACTCGTCTGATGAACTCGTCTGCAGGCTATATGTGATGTTCTGTGGCTTAGCGAGCAGCGGTCGATAACATCCAGGAACGTTGAGTTTAAGGGGAGTCACTCTGAATCGGCAGCACTCTAAACCGCCCTGAGCCAATCGGTCTTGATACCATTGACCCAAAAGGTTTTCTAGATACTTGACACTATTTCCTGGCATAGGAAGAATCACCTGGATGAAAAACCACAGAGACACAGTAAGAGACTTATGGGTAAGAGTTACTGTAGACATACAGAGCAAATAAAGACATCTGAAACAGTACCTGGTCTAATGAGAAAACCTCATTCTTCTCCTCATCTGAAGTCACAACATGGATCTACAGCACAGAAAACAAATGAAAATGACATTTATGCATGTTTAATTTCTATATTCTTTTTTTAAATACTTCTTTACTCAAATAATAAAACAAATGTTTCTTAAAATTGTATTTCAGGATAAATGTTAGGATATTATTAGCCTTAAATTTACACTGAATATAGTGTGTGTTTATTTTAAAAAATTATATCATTTCTATGATTTATTTTACCCAATTCAAACAAAACACAAACCATTCCTGGCTATTATTTAGCAGTAACTAAATCAAGGCCCTTACCTGTGACCTCACCTTTGTGGCATCTTTGAGACCCTTTTCAGACTCAGCCAAAACCAGATCGCCCTGAACAGTATATAATTGGTCTATATAATTGGTTCCACACTCTGCTGCAGTAGGAGTGAAGGTAGAAGACCCTCATGCTGTGGGGTAAACTGAGCCAGCCACGGGTGCAACCCTCCTGTCCACTGCCGTACCGGTGGAGCGCCCGCAGCATGAGACGCTCTCTGGCTTTATAAGCTGGCATCAGTGCCAAGCTCTCCTTGGCATTTCCTGAACAAAGAGAACAGTTAGTAGTTCTTGGATGCACTGAAACTGAAATAAATTAAGCAACAATGATCAGCATGTGTTGAGAAATCACCAATAATATGTTTTAGCTTAATGTTCATCTATTTTGTACAGCACATTGCTCAACATCAGTTCACCAGCCCTCACCTGTGTGAAGAAAATGACGTTTAGCCTTGTTCTGGAGGTCATCGTCATCCTCTGGGTTGAAGAACAGCTTAACTGAAGCCTCCTGCTCAAACACAGTGTTTCTAACAAAAGCCGGAGCATCACATATAACTGATCAAGGGAAATGACTCTATTACCATATTCTCCTTCAACAGCGCAAGCCCTACTTGATCTGCTTGGACACACGATCCACTTCCAAACCGCTGAGGACCGTAATAATTCACAAAGCCTTTGTTCTGGAAAATAAAAAGTCATATTTTTGTAGTTCTGTTTGTACATTTCTTCATGAAATGCTGGTGAACATGTGCACATTCTAACTTTACACACTCCAATTTTAGGATCCCACATCCCCATCTTATCTTTCAGGCACTGTTGTTCACATCCTTTTTCTCCACATTGCTTCTTGTTGATGAGACAGAATAAATACTTTGCAATAAATTTGATGATTTAAGTTTTAGAAAGCAAATTGATATTTTACCAAATTGGTCAAAGTGAATGTAAAGTGTACAAATGCATACACACAATACACATAGAATGAAACTAGTTTTTTATTTTGTTCAAATTGTTAGACTAATATTTAAAGCTTTGTACTCAGAGGCTCTTTAAGTAAACCCTCATCACTATGAATATTTTGCAATATACACTCTGCAATTAAAAAAATAATAAGTTCTGGCACCATCTTGTGGCTCTTTCCAAGTACTTCATAATCACATTAAAATACCGAAATAATTAGATGAAGTAAAAGAAAAAAATAACAAATATTGGGAAAATCATTTACCGCTCAGGAGAGATCTTGGACCACAGCACTCATGTGTTTATCAGGAAAAGTTCCCAAGAACAGTTCCACCTTTTCCTGATCATCTGAACAGGGTTTCACTTTCAGTTTATTAGTAAAATGCTCCAATTCCCTAATCCTGCTGAGCCGCTCTCCTGAGTTTAACTGCAACCCTGATTTTTTATTTAATAAGAGTGCTTGAACAATAACAGAAAGGCATTAATACTGTTAAATTACCCAAAAGACTGAAATAACAATCAATTTACAATCACAGTCTGTCCTTTCACATTAATAATAATAACAATACACAAATATACATATTAATAAATACAATAATAAAAACAACTGAAATAAATGATGAATAAGCATCAGGGGATTTGAAGTTCTCTAAATATCGATCCTAAATCTTCTAATAAAGTATATAAATATCTTGCTTTTTGACCTTTCATCTCTCTGAATGTCTTATAATGTATCAGAAATTCTTCTTTATACTTCAGCCCTGATTAAAAACAGCAGCAGCAGCTAATCAAGGCCTTCAGCATCACTAGAAGCTCCAGACATGTATGTGTTATCATTAGGAGTTTGATAAAATATTTTACTGATCATTTTTATGAAGCTGTATAACTCAGATCTCTTGTTTTAATACATGGAATATTTATTGGAGTCTAACAGTACTGAGGGACAGAAATTAAAAGATCAAATGTAAAATATCACTTTATAAGGTGAAAACCTTTCATTAAAGTGGTCCTCAAACTGTTTAACAACATCTCGTCTGGTTTTAGGAACATTTTGAAACACTTTTCTGATACACTTCAAATGTTGACTACTTTAGTCTTCACTGTAGAAATAATTCAATGCAATTATTCTTTGTTGAAGCTACACATTTGATCATTTCTAGAGCCCAAATGGTTTAAATTCACTTGAAATCTTACATTGTCTAATTTGGCCTGAAAAATCTTTCACTCAGTGAGGGTTAAACTGTTCTGAACTGAACTCTGTTCTCTGGTTAATCACAATCCCGACTCAACATAGAAGATCCTGTGATGTGACTATTGCAGATTTGCAGATTGTGATATCGATGCTGAAACAAGATATTGTACAGTTCTAGTTTTAGGTAACATGAAAGTAGCTGGACTTCAATCACTCTTTGTTGGTATCATGGAGCAGTCGAGCAGAGCTAAGCTCCTTCATGGTACCTAAAACCCAGATTTTATGCAAATTAACTGAAACTGAACTGGCTAGCCACTAATCTGGCTTCATGGCACAGGCTCTACATCTCTACAATGAGCGAATGCTGTGGTGTGTTTGAGAACAGGACGGTGGTGTCTCTCCCTGAGCTCCAGAACTGTGTCCAGAAGGGCTTCTGCTTTTGCCTGCAAAAAAAATAAAAACGCTCCGCCGTCTCTTCCCCAGTTGTTTTGGTTCTCACTCTTCCCTTTCTAGAGGAGTGACCCTCCAAAAAGAAAATGATGGTAACCGACATGTTGAACAACACAAACACAAGTGAGAAATCTTCACACACTGACACATATATTTCAGGAGTAACTTCATAAATCACAACACAGTGAATAGAAACAGTTTTAGATCACCCACACCACAGCTAAAACTGAAGAATCTGTCATCATTTTGAAGGATTCGGATCCTTTTTGCATCATCCTGTTTCTCATTATCTTTATTAAATATGATTATTTAATGAGTATTTAACTTTGAAATGATTTTAACTAATGAATAAGTTAACACACTGCTCTATGTAAGAATGTTCAGTGCATTTGCCTGTCTCTGTGTAACTTTTTTAGGAGCCACCAAACTAGGTCAGAGGTCACAGAGACCTCGAGTGGAACTGAGGGCTGAAGACTGGAAGCAACTGTCTCTATTGTTATTTAGTTGATACTATCTAAAATGTCTAAAGTGATTTTGCTAGAAATTTTCCTAGTCTATCTGTGTTTTAACCAATCAGGTTAGAACACCAATATGTGTGATGCAGTTAATGACGTTATGTGAGAGTATAATTGTTATTGATTGGTGATTGTAAGCAGAGCGCCATAGGAACTCATTGTGAGTGTTGAAGCTGGCTTCTGCTGATGAAACTGCAACTATCTTCAGTAAACTTTATTTATTTATTTGAAACTCTGACTCCGGCTCTTTTTCATCTGACAGACTGGTCATTCTTTGGGTTAAACTGCAAACCATCTCTACAATTTACTCACCCTTCACTTGTTTCAAACACAAAAGAAGATATTTTGTAGAAAGCTGAAAACCTGTAATCATCGACTTCATTTGTTTTTCCTCCTATGGAAGTCGATGGTTACAGGTTTCCAACTTTCCTCAAAATACCTTCTTTTGTGTTTGGAACAGCCTGAGGGAAAGTAAGTAGAGTAAATGTTCATTTTTGGATAAACTATCCCTCTAAGCATTGTAAAATGTCCTGTTAGCGCTTGCATCATCTCCCACTATACATTCATCTGCTCTCAATATCAGTCAAAGTAAAATAACAATATAAAATGTTTGTTTTGATGCACAAGATGCTGGCATAGATGACATTTTTTACTCTGATAATTGTTGCAATTATGATTGATTATTTTTAGCATAGTCGTTTTGTTTCTATGACAAACGGCATTATACAACCTGCAGATATTATTATGTGTGAATTTCTATCAACAGTAGAAACTAGGGCTGCATGATATTGGGAAAATTTGACATGGTGATATTTTGTTTAGCTGCGATATATATATTGCGATAATGATATAATTTCAGCGGATGATTTGAACAGCTTTATTTGGAAAGATTTCTTTAATTTAGATTGACTGGGATGATCAAGTCTTCTCCTATGCAGTGCATAAAATATAAAGATAGTGAAAGATGACTTCACTTTTGTCATATTATATGTGTTCTTGCACAGCTGGATGTTAATGTTAAAATAATAGTTTGCATTTAGTGGAGGCCTTCGTTGATGGGTTATTTTTACAATTTAAGATGGCACAGCGGTCAAAATAAGACAAATGAGCTCATGTATGTTACAATACTGGACCCTTTATCAGTGGGGGGTGGATCTTTCGAACCACTTGAACACCGCCTGGCTACGGGCCTGTTGTTACAATGAGATCTCATCCAGGCGGTGATTTTATTTATTTATTTGTGATAAATATTATATATTTATGAGAGAGAAATAATAATGTAACAATGTTATCTATCACCTCTGCTGAAAAATCATATGTTGACAAGGTTTAGGTTTTGTTGCTGGTTTAAGCTGGTCAGGACCAGCACAAAAAAATCTACATTACCTTACTTCCTATCTAACTTATCTTCCACTAACATCAACAGCAGGTGAGCTTCAGTTCCCTCTTGTGGTCTTTGAGTTTATCCATTACGACTTCACTTCAACTAACCTGTGTTTGACTATGGCTGACTATTGCATATAGACTACACTTACACTGATACTTACATTGGTGACCTTTAAAACAAACACACGTCATAGACATTTTAACTCAAGTCTAAGCATTTTTATATTACATTTTTATAGACAATAAAACAAAACGAATAATAAAATAAACTAAATTAATTAATGATAACATTTTACATAATTAAACTTTTAAATATCATCTGTTCAACAGAATTTACAGAAATAATAATGTGTGTGAATGATGTTCTTCTTGAAAAGCTGCTTTGCAAACAGACAGAAGTGCTCAAAACACCACATGCTGGTGACAGAACAGTGTTCAACAACTCTCTTTCTCTCTCTCTCTCTCTCTCTCCCTCTCTCTCTCTATTTATTTAAGCAGATGAGCCCCAGTCAAGATTATTGCCACAACATTTTTCAGCTTTGAGTCAATCGAAAGCAATGAAACAAAACAACGAAAAATAAATAAACCAAACAAAACAATGTTTATGTGGGTACAAAAAAGTCAATCACAACACTCCAACAATAATCAAACCACCCAAAAGGAGTGCTGAAGATCTTGTGTCTCGTGTTGTTTGTGTTTGTCCAGATGACTTTCTAAACACTGGCCATTTAGCGACCTCCATTACCCCAGTTCCTCTGAGAGCTCATTACTGAACCAATATTTTACCGATAGTTTCTACGTTCATCTATTAATTCAGATGCTCGAAAAACTGACAGATTCGTTCAGAAATAAAGAAGAAATAATTGGTGCACACTCACCTGCAGCAGAGCAAAGCAGACAGCCACTTCTGCTTGAAGATTGATACACTTGATGACCACAAGAGGGACCCTGCAGAAACAATGAGTGATAGAATATTTGTTTGTTTATTTATTTATTTACGTACTAAGCAAAAAAAAATGTTATTCACTAAACACATTTACTCATATGCAGGAGGGCCAAGCTAGATATTTAATGACAGTCGATAACAGGAAGTTATTTTCAGTCTGTCCTGTAGAAAGTGTGCTGTTCTTCTTCCGCTCCGCTAGAGGCGCAAGAGACCTCACGTTCAGCACGAGACTCACCTTTGGCTCTGTAAACAACACGACGCTTGACCACAATCAAAACAAAGCTTTCTGACCGTTTTGAAGATATAAAAGTAAATTTCCTGCAGGTGACAGTCAGTGAGAGCCTTTAAATGTCATTTATCAGCACACATTTCAGCCCTTCAGGCAAAAACACGCGACTATCCCCGGATGAAGTGCAGGAATGCTGGACACTCCATCACCTGTAAGTAACTCTACACTTCTGTCGTTAAAAGATTATATAGCAATGCTTAATTTGCATTTAATCGTTAATGGCGTTTGTATTGAGGTGATTCCTGTAAAGTTTATCACGTAGAATAATAATATTAAGCAATAGTGCTGTTTGTTTTTGTATGCAGTCTAATGAATTCATGTTTTCATCTGCATGACAGCATCATTACATCTTTATTTTTTAAGCTTCCGGTTATGATTCATCCAGAATTAATGATTTGTGTGTCCAGTTTCATGTTTTAAACTTTAATATATATAATGATACATGTTTATATTGTACACTTTTCCTCATCTACGCAACTGCATTGGTTAAAATTAAACTAAGCACTGTAAACTAGTTACCATTTGATTGTGTTATGTGGTAATACTCTCTTCTTCTTGTAAATCATCTTATAAATGGTACTAAAAAACTAAATATAGAAATAAATATTTATATAGATATAAAATCATGTAATATACATAGCCTTGAATGCTTGACATGGATTTCACTGCATGAAAATAACAAAATAGACATGCAAGTACTGAAATAGATCTAAAATAATAATATAACTTTCTATATAATGCTATTTATTCCCATGATTCAGTATAGAACTTTTAACAGTCTATAGTGAGATTAATTCGTCAGTTGTCATGTTTTACACTTTTAAATTCTGAATATGTCTTTAAGTAATTTTAAGTATTTAAGTATTATAATAATAATATTTTATTAAAGTCGTTCAATTAACTGTAATTATTTTTAGACCCTTTATTTGTAATTACATTAAATAATTGAACAGGTTTAAAATGAAAATATGTAGTTTTACTTTAAACATGAATGTTTTATCCAATTTTCCCTTTTTTTTTTTTATAAACCTGTGGAGGAGTTGTATCTTTAAATAAAACAAACGAACAGTTGTTAGTATGAGAAACTGGTGGTCTAGTGGTCAGACCTCTCGGTTAGAGATCCAAGCCTGACACAGCAGACCAGGGATCAAATCACCACGCTGATAGTAGTTTGAGGAATTTTTGCAAAAAAAGAGGTTTTTCCAAAAAAAAAAAAACTTTTCTCTTTTTCTTTTTCTTGCTCCGCCTTCTCTTCTCTCTGCTCCGCCTCTCTCTCTCCTTGTCCCGCCACTCTTTCCCCTTGTGCCGCCTCTCTCTCTCCTTGTCCCGCCTCTCAGTTCAGCCTACTTTACTGTATTACCGCTCCAGGTGTGTCCGAGCCGTCACTGCTTTGTCTTACTGCCCCAGGATTGTCCGTGCGTTTGCCTTACCGCCACAGGTATGTTTGTAATCTGGTCCGTGTTTCACTGTGTGCTCGTGAGCCTTTGGTTTCCGCCTTCTGCTCCGCCCTCTGTTCTGTCATACCGCCCCAGGTATTTCCTTTGGTGTACTCCACACACCTGAGGTGGGTTTCGAACCCACGACTCACCGTAACCTTGTCCGCAACCAACGGGTATAGCCAGTAGTGCCATCCTGGCTTTCACATTGACACCTGCTTTTTGGCTCATTTTGTTTTGTTTAATGATGGCAATTTAACCAAAGTAATAGTGAGGTTTGAACTCGGGTCTCCAAGATGAAAGTCTAGTGCTTTATCTCCTGAGCCACCGAAGCTCTGGAGTTTGAAACTTCTTTTTCAGTTAATTTAGTGATACACTATTCTGAGTTTATAAGAAAGAAAGAAGATAGTAACTGCGGGATTTGAACCCATACTCTTAAGTGCAATAACTGAGTATTCTCCCACTGAGCCACAGGCTTAATGATGTTTTTAGTTGTTCTTTTTGCAGTTTTATCAGCTGTATAGGAATTTTATAAAAGCAATAGTGGGATTTGAACCCGGGTCTCCAAGATGAAAGTTCAGTTGTCTTAACACTGAGCCATTGAATCTGGAGTCTTGCAGTGCTTCTGGAGCTGGTTTTGATCAAAAATTTGTTTATTTGACTAAAAAATTTTAGTTTTCTGAATCAAACACTGGCAATAGTGGGATTAGAACCCGGATCTCCAAGATGAAAACTTAAAGATTTTACCATCGGGCCATTGAATCTGTGAGCTCAGGAAGAGTTTGGACAGCTTTTTGTTGTAAGCTTTAGTTTATATGACTAAAAATTTTTACCTCACAGAGTTAAACATTTGCAATAGTGGGATTTGAAACCGGGACTCTTAAGAGAAAAGATCAAAGATTTTACCACTAAACTATTGAATCTGTTGGCTTTATGTGGTTTTGGACAGGATTTTGTTGAAAGATTTAATTTTTTTGACCAAAAACTTTTAGTTTTTAGTTAAGCACTTGCATCAGTGGGATTTGAACATGGGTCTCCAAGTTGAAAGCTCAAATATTTTACCACTAAGCCACTAAGTCTCAGTTTCACCCTATGTTTTGAACGTCTCTTTTATAGACAGCTTTCTGAAACAGCATTTACAGGTTTATAAAACTAACAACAAATGCTCATTATAATATATATGAAGCTCACAGCTTCAGTAGCTCAAGTATTAACACATCAAATTTTAAATCTTTGAGACCCGGGTTCAAATCCCACTCTTGCATAGATATTGAGACTAAGAGTTGTTTAGGGCACAGTTTTGTTTTATTTGTGTTTGTCTGTTTTATAACACACATATATGAAGTGGAGTTTCATCAAGTATGATTAACCATACTCAAACCTGCTTTTGATTGATCTAAGCCGGGATTGAGCATGCAACCCTTCGATTACAAGTCCAAATCCCTAACCATTAGGCCACAGCTGCCCCTTATAGACCACTATTGTTGCATTTGAAACTCCTCTCATTCATTTGTTTATTAGGAGTTTATGTACAATATTTAGTGGATGAGCAGAAGTGGATTTGAACCACTTTTAATCACTTTATGTTGAATTATTGAGCTTGACGTTACATTTAGACAAACATTGTGGAATTTAAACGTGACGTTTGAATGAGGACTTTGAAATATTATAAAAATAATGTTCTTTTTGTTGTAACTTTAGGATCTGTTTTCATTTCTTGAACCATGAATTGCCTCATAAGCCTTTACAGATGTACAGGCTGATATTTCTGTCCTAATTTTTCAATCACTTCTAGATGAGCTTGTGATTCATTGAACACAGCTGGCAGATCCTTTATGGTTCATCAGTCCTCATGTCAGTCTGATCAACTGCTTCTGAGCTGGACCTGAGAGAGACATCTAGTGCTCAATGCTGAAATTACAGCTCATTCACAAACAAATGAGTGGAATATTGTCCCAGGTAAGGTAAAAAACACAATCATCATGACAATTGTAAATAAACTTTTTATTAAGAATACAGCTCCTCATATTTGATGTTTTTTAGTCTGTAAACAGCTTTAATCAGTGCCATTGAGTAACCTATGAAAGATTAGTCTTCATAATCTCTCCGAGACACACAGTAGCGTAGCAGGACGCCTCCAGGTCAAAGTTTAGTGACAGACCGTGTGTGTTAGACTCGTCTGATGAACTCGTCTGCAGGCTATATGTGATGTTCTGTGGCTTAGCGAGCAGCGGTCGATAACATCCAGGAACGTTGAGTTTAAGGGGAGTCACTCTGAATCGGCAGCACTCTAAACCGTCCTGAGCCAATCGGTCTTGATACCATTGACCCAAAAGGTTTTCTAGATACTTGACACTATTTCCTGGCATAGGAAGAATCACCTGGATGAAAAACCACAGAGACACAGTAAGAGACTGATGGGTAAGAGTTACTGTAGACATACAGAGCAAATAAAGACATCTGAAACAGTACCTGATCTAATGAGAAAACCTCATTCTCCTCCTCATCTGAAGTCACAACATGGATCTACAGCACAGAAAACAAATGAAAATTAATGAAATTCCACAAATAAGAACAAGAAATAATAATACAAATGTACAAACATACTACATGCATGCATTTATGTACACCCACTCTTCTTTAATAAAATATTTGAAAGAGATTTATGCATGTTTAATTTATATATTCTTTTTTTAAATACTTCTTTATAAAGTAGACTTAAATAATAAAACAAATGTTTCTTAAAATTGTATTTCAGGATAAATGTTAGGATATTATTAGCCTTAAATTTACACTGAATATAGTGTGTGTTTATTTAAAAAAATTATATCATTTCTATGATTTATTTTACCCAATTCAAACAAAACACAAACCATTCCTGGCTATTATTTAGCAGTAACTAAATCAAGGCCCTTACCTGTGACCTCACCTTTGTGGCATCTTTGAGACCCTTTTCAGACTCAGCCAAAACCAGATCGCCCTGAACAGTATATAATTGGTCTATATAATTGGTTCCACACTCTGCTGCAGTAGGAGTGAAGGTAGAAGACCCTCATGCTGTGGGGTAAACTGAGCCAGCCACGGGTGCAACCCTCCCGTCCACTGCCGCACCGGTGGAGCGCCCGCAGCATGAGACGCTCTCTGGCTTTATACGCTGGCATCAGTGCCAAGCTCTCCTTGGCATTCCCTGAACAAAGAGAACAGTTAGTAGTTCTTGGATGCACTGAAACTGAAATAAATTAAGCAACAATGATCAGCATGTGTTGAGAAATCACCAATAATATGTTTTAGCTTAATGTTCATCTATTTTGTACAGCACATTGCTCAACATCAGTTGTGTTTAATTGTGCTTTATAAATAAAGGTTTGATGATCAAATATACATCTATGGCTGAACTACAACTATTTTAGCTATCAGAAATCCCAGCCCTCACCTGTGTGAAGAAAATGACGTTTAGCCTTGTTCTGGAGGTCATCGTCATCCTCTGGGGTGAAGAACAGCTTAACTGAAGCCTCCTGCTCAAACACAGTGTTTCTAACAAAAGCCGGAGCATCACATATAACTGATCAAGGGAAATGACTCTATTACCATATTCTCCTTCAACAGCGCAAGCCCTACTTGATCTGCTTGGACACACGATCCACTTCCAAACCGCTGAGGACCGTAATAATTCACAAAGCCATTGTTCTGGAAAATAAAGTCATATTTTTGTAGTTCTGTGTGTACATTTCTTCATGAAATGCTGCTGAACATGCGCACATTCTAACTTTACACACTCCAATTTTAGGATCCCACAACGACTCCATCCCCATCTTATCTTTCAGGCACTGTTGTTCACATCCTTTTCTCCACATTGCTTCTCATTGATGAGACAGAATAAATACTTTGCAATAAATTTGATGATTTAAGTTTTAGAAAGCAAATTGATATTTTACCAAATTGGTCAAAGTGAATGTAAAGTGTACAAATGCATACACACAATACACATAGAATGAAACTAGTTTTTTATTTTGTTGAAATTGTTAGACTAATATTTAAAGCTTTGTACTCAAAGGCTCTTTAAGTAAACCCTCATCACTATGAATATTTTGCAATATACACTCTGCTATTAAAAAAATAAGTTCTGGCACCATCTTGTGGCTCTTTCCAAGTACTTCATAATCACATTAAAATACCGAAATAATTAGATGAAGTAAAAGAAAAAAATAACAAATATTGGGAAAATCATTTACCGCTTAGGAGAGATCTTGGACCACAGCACTCATGTGTTTATCAGGAAAAGTTCCCAACAACAGTTCCACCTTTTCCTGATCATCTGAAGAGGGTTTCACTTCCAGTTTATTAGTAAAATACTCCAATTCCCTGATCCTGCTGAGCCGCTCTCCTGAGTTTAGCTGCAACCCTGATTTTTTATTCAATAAGTGTGCTTGAACAATAACAGAAAGGCGTCAATACTTCAGCCCTGATTAAAAACGCAGCAGCAGCTAATCAAGGCCTTCAGCATCACTTGAAACATCCAGACTGATGTGCTGCATTGCTTGTGACACAGATAATAATTAAAACATCAACATTTTTTTAAACTATTGAATTATTGATATTTTTTACTTTGATAATATATTTTACTGACCATTTTTATGATGCTGTATAACTCAGATCTCTTGTTTTACTACATGGAATAATGTTTTCTTGCCACATCAGTTTAGTCTCTCAAATCAAAGCTGAACTGAACCACTGTCCTAAGAGTCATTAAAATAAACACATCAGCAGTCCAGTCAGGGGCCTGTAGTGTGAAGCTGGATTAGCTGGTTAGACGGTTCACTTTCAGTTTAGTTTGCACAAGTTCTGGGTTTTATGTAGGGCTGCAGGATATTGGGAAAAACTGACATTGCGATATTTAGTTTTTCTGCGATATATACTGCAATAGGAATATAATTTCACAATATGAATAATAATTTGAATTTGGAGAAATGTTGATTGTGATGATTTTATCGAGAGTGAATCTGCATAAAATATAATAAACATACAACAAGCAGAAATTAATAAAATAGAAGAAATATACAAATGATATAAACAGTGCTTTATGGCTTTCTGGAGAGTCTAACAGTACTGAGGGACAGAAATTAAAAGATCAAATGTAAAATATCACTTTATAAGGTGAAAACCTTTCATTAAAGTGGTCCTCAAACTGTTTAACAACATCTCGTCTGGTCTTAGGAACATTTTGAAACACTTTTCTGATACACTTCAAATGTTGACTACTTTAGTCTTCACTGTAGAAATAATTCAATGCAATTATTCTTTGTTGAAGCTACACATTTGATCATTTCTAGCGCCCAAATGGTTTAAATTCACTTGAAATCTTACATTGTCTAATGCAGGCCTGAAAAATCTTTCACTCAGTGAGGGTTAAACTGTTCTGAACTGAACTCTGTTCTCTGGTTAATCACAATCCCGACTCAACATAGAAGATCCTGTGATGTGACTATTGCAGATTTGCAGATTGTGATAACGATGCTGAAACAAGATATTGTACAGTTCTAGTTTTAGGTAACATGAAAGTAGCTGGACTTCAATCACTCTTTGTTGGTATCATGGAGCAGCCGAGCAGAGCTAAGCTCCTTCATGGTACCTAAAACCCAGATTTTATGCAAATTAACTGAAACTGAACTGGCTAGCCACTAATCTGGCTTCATGGCACAGGCTCCACATCTCTACAATGAGCGAATGCTGTGGTGTGTTTGAGAACAGGACGGTGGTGTCTCTCCCTGAGCTCCAGAACTGTGTCCAGAAGGGCTTCTGCTTTTGCCTGCAAAAAAATTAAAACACTCCGCCGTCTCTTTCCCAGTTGTTTTGGTTCTCACTCTTCCCTTTCTAGAGGAGTGACCCTCCAAAAAGAAAATGATGGTAACCGACATGTTGAACAACACAAACACAAGTGAGAAATCTTCACACACTGACACATATATTTCAGGAGTAACTTCATAAATCACAACACAGTGAATAGAAACAGTTTTAGATCACCCACACCACAGCTAAAACTGAAGAATCTGTCATCATTTTGAAGGATTCGGATCCTTTTTGCATCATCCTGTTTCTCATTATCTTTATTAAATATGATTATTTAATGAGTATTTAACTTTGAAATGATTTTAACTAATGAATAAGTTAACACACTGCTCTATGTAAGAATGTTCAGTGCATTTGCCTGTCTCTATTGTTATTTCTATAAGTTGATACTATCTAAAATGTCTAAAGTGATTTTGCTCTTTTTATGTTTAATTCTTTTAAAGTGATTCTACTTTTTATTCAAGATAGACTTTGTGTAGTAAGGATATCACTGCCTGAATGTAGATTATACCGGTTTTTAACCAGTTTTGATACAGACGGCTGAGAATACACTCATGCTTGGGTAAGAAACAGATTATACTTTAAGTGTGTGTGTTCTATTTGAATGTGGATCCGTTTCACAGGTCTGGAGTCAGCTCTAAACAGTCTAGTGGATGTCTGACGTTTATGCTTAAGATATTGTTCAGAATTGTACGCACGAACCCCACGTGGAAATTTTCCTAGTCTATCTGTGTTTTAACCAATCAGGTTAGAACACCAATATGTGTGATGCAGTTAATGACGTTATGTGAGAGTATAATTGTTATTGATTGGTGATTGTAAGCAGAGCGGCATAGGAACTCATTGTGAGTGTTGAAGCTGGCTTCTGCTGATGAAACTGCAACTATCTTCAGTAAACTTTATTTATTTATTTGAAACTCTGACTCCGGCTCTTCTTCATCTGACAGACTGGTCATTCTTTGGGTTAAATTGTAAACCATCCCTACAATTTACTCACCCTTCACTTGTTTCAAACACAAAAGAAGATATTTTGAAGAAAGCTGAAAACCTGTAATCATCGTCTTCATTTGTTTTTCCTCCTATGGAAGTCGATGGTTACAGGTTTCCAACTTTCCTCAAAATACCTTCTTTTGTGTTTGTAAAATAACAATATAAAATGTTTGTTTTGATGCACAAGATGCTGGCATAGATGACATTTTTTACTCTGATAATTGTTGCAATTATGATTGATTATTTTTAGCATAGTCGTTTTGTTTCTATGACAAACGGCATTATACAACCTGCAGATATTATTATGTGTGAATTTCTATCAACAGTAGAAACATGGGCTGCATGATATTGGGAAAATTTGACATGGTGATATTTTGTTTTGCTGCGATATATATATATTGCGATAATGATATAATTTCAGCAGATGATTTGAACAGCTTTATTTGGAAAGATTTCTTTCATTTAGATTGACTGGGATGATCAAGTCTTCTCCTATGCAGTGCATAAAATATAAAGATAGTGAAAGATGACTTCACTTTTGTCATATTATATGTGTTCTTGCACAGCTGGATGTTAATGTTAAAATAATAGTTTGCATTTAGTGGAGGCCTTCGTTGATGATTTATTTTTACAATTTAAGATGGCGTAGCGGTCAAAATAAGACAAATGAGCTCATGTATGTTACAATACTGGACCCTTTATCAGTGGGGGGTGGATCTTTCGAACCACTTGAACACTGCCTGGCTACGGGCCTGTTGTTACAATGAGATCTCATCCAGACGGTGATTTTATTTATTTATTTATTTATTTGTGATAAATATTATATATTTATGAGAGAGAAAAAAATAATGTAACAATGTTATCTATCACCTCTGCTGAAAAATCATATGTTGATAAGGTTTAGGTTTTGTTGCTGGTTTAAGCTGGTCAGGACCAGCACAAAAAAAAAAATCGACATTACCTTACTTCCTATCTAACTTATCTTCCACTAACATCAACAGCAGGTGAGCTTCAGTTCTCTCTTGTGGTCTTTGAGTTTATCCATTACGACTTCACTTCAACTAACCTGTGTTTGACCATGGCTGACTCTTGCATATAGACTACACTTACACTGATACTTACATTGGTGACCTTTAAAACAAACACACGTCATAGACATTTTAACTCAAGTCTAAGCATTTTTATATTACATTTTTATAGACAATAAAACAAAATGAATAATAAAATAAACTAAATTAATTAATGATAACATTTTACATAATTAAACTTTTAAATATCATCTGTTATACAGAATTTACAGAAATAATAATGTGTGTGAATGATGTTCTTCTTGAAAAGCTGCTTTGCAAACAGACAGAAGTGCTCAAAACACCACATGCTGATGACAGAACAGTGTTCAACAACTCTCTTTCTCTCTCTCTCTCTCTCTCTCTCTCTCTCCCTCTATTTATTTTAGCAGATGAGCCCCAGTCAAGATTATTGCCACAACATTTTGCCGCTTTGAGTCAATCGAAAGCAATGAAACAAAACAACGAAAAATAAATAAACCAAACAAAACAATGTTTATGTGGGTATAAAAAAGTCAATCACAACACTCCAACAATAATCAAACCACCCAAAAGGAGTGTTGAAGATCTTGTGTCTCGTGTTGTTTGTGTTTGTCCAGATGACTTTCTAAACACTGGCCATTTAGCGACCTCCATTACCCCAGTTCCTCTGAGAGCTCATTACTGAACCAATATTTTACCGATAGTTTCTACGTTCATCTATTAATTCAGATGCTCGAAAAACTGACAGATTCGTTCAGAAATAAAGAAGAAATAATTGGTGCACACTCACCTGCAGCAGAGCAAAGCAGACAGCCACTTCTGCTTGAAGATCGATACACTTGATGACCACAAGAGGGACCCTGCAGATACAATAACTGATAGAATGTTTGTTTATTTATTTATTTATTTATTTACGTACTAAGCAAAAAAATGTTAGTCACTAAACACATTTAGTCATATGCAGGAGGGCCTATTCAAGCTAGATATTTAATGACAGTCGATAACAGGAAGTTATTTTCAGTCTGTCCTGTAGAAAGTGTGCAGTTCTTCTTCCGCTCCGCTAGAGGCGCAAGAGACCTCACGTTCAGCACGAGACTCACCTTTTGCTCTGTAAACAACACGACGCTTGACCACAGTCAAAACAAAGCTTTCTGACCGTTTTGAAGATATAAAAGTAAATTTCCTGCAGGTGACAGTCAGTGAGAGCCTTTAAATGTCATTTATCAGCACACATTTCAGCCCTTCAGGCAAAAACACGCGACTATCCCCGGATGAAGTGCAGGAATGCTGGACACTCCATCACCTGTAAGTAACTCTACACTTCTGTCGTTAAAAGATTATATAGCAATGCTTAATTTGCATTTAATCGCTAATTGCGTTTGTATTGAGGTGATTCCTGTAAAGTTTATCATGTAGAATAATAATATTAAGCAGTAGTGCTGTTTGTTTTTGAATGCAGTCTAATGAATTCATGTTTTCATCTGCATGACAGCATCATTACATCTTTATTTTTTAAGCTTCCGGTTATGATTCATCCAGAATTAATGATTTGTGCGTCCAGTTTCATGTTTTAAACTTTAATATATATAATGATACATGTTTATATTGTACACTTTTCCTCATCTACGCAACTGCATTGGTTAAAATTAAACTAAGCACTGTAAACTAGTTACCATTTGATTGTGTTATGTGGTAATACTCTCTTCTTCTTGTAAATCATCTTATAAATGGTACTAAAAAAAACTAAATATAGAAGTAAATATTTATATAGATATAAAATCATGTAATATACATAGCCTTGAATGCTTGACATGGATTTTACTGCATGAAAATAACCAAATAGACATGCAAGTACTGAAATAGATCTAAAATAATAATATAACTTTCTATATAATGCTATTTATTCCCATGATTCAGTATAGAACTTTTAACAGTCTATAGTGAGATTAATTCGTCAGTTGTCATGTTTTACACTTTTAAATTCTGAATATGTCTTTAAGTAATTTTAAGTATTTAAGTATTATAATAATAATATTTTAATAAAGTCGTTCAATTAATTGTAATTATTTTAGACCCTTTATTTGTAATTACATTAAATAATTGAACAGGTTTAAAATGAAAATATGTAGTTTTACTTTAAACATGAATGTTTTATCCAATTTTCCCTTTTTTTTTTTTAATAAACCTGTGGAGGAGTTGTATCTTTAAATAAAACAAACGAACAGTTGTTAGTATGAGAAACTGGTGGTCTAGTGGTCAGAGCTCTCGGTTAGAGATCCAAGCCTGACACAGCAGACCAGGGATCAAATCACCACGCTGATAGTAGTTTGAGGAATTTTTGCCAAAAAAAGAGGTTTTTCCAAAAAAAAAAAAAAAACTTTCCTCTTTTTCATTTTTTGCTCCGCCTTCTCTTCCCTCTGCTCCACCTCTCTCTCCCCTCTGCTCCGCCTCTCTCTCCTTGTGCCGCCTCTCTCTCTCCTTGTCCCGCCTCTCAGTTCAGCCTACTTTACTGTATTACCGCTCCAGGTGTGTCCGAGCCGTCACTGCTTTGTCTTACTGCCCCAGGATTGTCCGTGTTTTGCCTTACCGCCATGGTACGTTTGTAATCTGGTCCGTGTTTCACTGTGTGAGCCTTTGGTTTCCGCCTGCTGCTCCGCCCTCTGTTCTGTCATACCGCCCCAGGTATTTCCTTTGGTGTACTCCACACACCTGAGGTGGGTTTCGTACCCACGACTCACCGTAACCTTGTCCGCAACCAACGGGTATAGCCAGTAGTGCCATCCTGGCTTTCACATTGGCACCTGCTTTTTGGCTCATTTTGTTTTGTTTAATGATGGCAATTTAACCAAAGCAATAGTGAGGTTTGAACTCGGGTCTCCAAGATGAAAGCCTAGTGCTTTATCTCCTGAGCCACCGAAGCTCTGGAGTTTGAAACTTCTTTTTCAGTTAATTTAGTGATACATTATTCTGAGTTTGATTAAGAAAGAAAGAAGACAGTAACTGCGGGATTTGAACCCATACTGTTAAGTGCAATAACTGAGTAATCTCACACTGAGCCACAGGCTTAGTGATGTTTTAAGTCGTTCTTTTTGCAGTTTTATCAGCTGTATAGGAATTTTATAAAAGCAATAGTGGGATTTGAACCCGGGTCTCCAAGATGAGAGCTCAGTGGTCTTAACACTGAGCCATTGAATCTGGAGTCTTGCAGTGCTTCTGGAGCTGGTTTTGATCGAAAATTTGTTTATTTGACTAAAAAATGTTAGTTTTCTGAATTAAACACCGGCAATAGTGGGATTAGAACCCGGATCTCCAAGATGAAAACTCAAAGATTTTACCACTAAACTATTGAATCTGTTGGCTTTATGTGGTTTTGGACAGGGTTTTGTTGAAAGATTTAATTTATTTGACCAAAAACTTTTAGTTTTTAGTTAAGCACTTGCATCAGTGGGATTTGAACATGGGTCTCCAAGTTGAAAGCTCAAAGATTTTACCACTAAGCCACTAAGTCTCAGTTTCACCCTATGTTTTGAACGTCTCTTTTATAGACAGCTTTCTGAAACAGCATTTACAGGTTTATAAAACTAACAACAAATGCTCATTATAAACTGTTTTTGCCTTCACAGCTTCAGTAGCTCAACTATTAACACATCAAGCTTTAAATCTTTGAGACCCGGGTTCAAACCCCACTCTTGCAGAGCTATTGAGTCAGAGACTTGTTTAGGACACAGTTTTGTTTTATTTGTGTTTGTCTGTTTTATAACACACATATATGAAGTGGAGTATCATCAAGTATGATTACCCATACTGAAACCTGCTTTTGATTGATCTAAGCCCTGCCGGGATTGAGCATGCAACCCTTCGATTACAAGTCCAAATCCCTAACCATTAGGCCACAGCTGCCTCTTATAGACCACTATTGTTGCATTTGAAACTCCTCTCATTCATTTGTTTATTAGGAGTTTATGTACAATATTTAGTGGATGAGCAGAAGTGGATTTGAAAAACTTTTAATCACTTTATGTTGAATTATTGAGCTTGACGTTACATTTAGACAAACATTGTGGAATTTAAACGTGACGTTTGAATGAGGACTTTGAAATATTATAAAAATAATGTTCTTTTTGTTGTAACTTTAGGATGTTTTCATTTCTTGAACCATGAATTGCCTCATAAGCCTTTACAGATGTACAGGCTGATATTTCTGTCCTAATTTTTCAATCACTTCTAGATGAGCTTGTGATTCATTGAACACAGCTGGCAGATCCTTTATGGTTCATCAGTCCTCATGTCAGTCTGATCAACTGCTTCTGAGCTGGACCTGAGAGAGACATCTAGTGCTCAGTGCTGAAATTACAGCTCATTCACAAACAAATGAGTGGAATATTGTCCCAGGTAAGGTAAAAAACACAATCATCATGACAATTGTAAATAAACTTTTTATTAAGAATACAGCTCCTCATATTTGATGTTTTTTAGTCTGTAAACACTTTTAATCAGTGCCATTGAGTAACCTATGAAAGATTAGTCTTCATAATCTCTCCAAGACACACAGTAGCGTAGCAGGACGCCTCCAGGTCAAAGTTTAGTGACAGACAGTGTGTGTTAGACTCGTCTGATGAACTCGTCTGCAGGCTATATGTGATGTTCAGTGGCTTAGCGAGCAGCGGTCGATAACATCCTGGGATGAGAACCTCATTCTTCTCCTCATCTGAAGTCACAACATGGATCTACAGCTCAGAAAATGAAGACAATTAAACAAATGAACATGAGTCAAATTAAATGAATGGAAATACCACAAATAATGAAAAGAAACAATAATACAAATGTACAAACGTACTACATAAATACATTTAAGTATACATACTCTAATATAATATTTGAAAGATTTTTGCATGCTTCATTTATATTTAAATTTTTTTTTCTTACAAATATTTTGGAGTAAATGTTAAGATATTATTAGCCTAAAATTTACACTGAATATAGTGTATGCTTGTTTTAAAAAAGTATATCAGTCCAGTGATTTATTTTACCCAATTTAAACAAAACACAAAGTTACAAACAGTCTCCGGCTATTATTTAGCAGTAACTAAATCAAGGCCCTTACCTGTGGAGCGCTGAGCTCCTCTGTGGCATCTTTGAGCCCTTTTACAGACTCAGCCGAAACCAGATCCCCCTGAACAGGCTTAAAGCCCAGTTTTTGGAGTCGGTATTTGGCCTACTTGGACACACGATCCACTTCCAAACCGCTGAGGACCGTAATAATTCACAAAGCCTTTGTTCTGTAAAATGAAGAAAAACTTTTGCAGTTCTATGTGTACATTTTTGTGCCGGTGAACATACACACATTTACCTTCACATTTTTCACTGCTTCCTCTATAAGCTGTGGCAGCTCTGCAAGACCATGTTTCCCATGATGCTTCAGGTCTCTCATGACCAGCTCAAAGTGATTTCTCAACAGTCTCCCAAGCTCAAGAGCTTCAAATGCAGGACGGACATGAGAGATCTGCATTCCCCTCCTCTCAAACTCTGAGCCTTTCTCCAGCAACCTGACAGAGAAATCTGTTTATATGCAAATCTCTATAAGCATATCTACAAATGTAAAGACGTTTACCATGATGAGGACTTACATTTAGGAACCCAAAGACCCCATCCCAGTCTTATCTTTAAAAACTTAAACTGTTATTCATTTCCTTTTTCCTGCACATTGCTTCTTGTTGATGAGACAGAATAAATACTTTGCAATTAATTTGACGATTTTAGTTTTAGAAAGCAAATAAATATTTTAGAAAATTTGTCAAAGTGAATGTAAAGTGTACATATGCATACACATAATACACAGAGAATGAAACTTGTTTTTTTATTTTTTGGTTACATTTTTTTAGACTAAAATTTAAAGCTTTTTAGTTGGAGGCTCTTTAAGTAAGCCCTCGTCAATATATACTCTTAAAAAAAGATTAGAAGTAAAAGAAAAAAAAAAACAATCATGGGTCTGTTTACCACTCTGGAGAGATGTTTTTCACCACCATGGCCTGGTAAGTAAGGGCAACAAAAGAACTCCTCCAGCATTTGACGGTCTGCCATCGTTGTCTTCTTGGCTTGTTTGCCTCTCTCCCTTAGTCTCGCCGTAATGCAAGTCTTTTGCTGGTCCACAAAGCTCTTGGTTCCAACAAGCTTCCCAAAATGCCAGCTAACAAAATGATGACCTGACGTCTGGTTCTCCTTGCTGTCATTGGGCAGGAAGGTTAACACAAAACCAGGTTTTGGCATCAATAAACCTGAAAAAGTCCTCAGCTTCCCCTTCAGAGGCCAAACCGGCGAGCTCCTGGAAGTCTGGATCTTCTCTGACCCGGATCTCAGACTGGTTGGTCAGCGTCTGGAGGAAGGGGAAGTTGAATCAAACCGCTCTGTGGACCACAGCTCTCATGTGTTTATCAGGAAAAGTTCCACCTTTTCTTGATCATCTGAACAGGGTTTCACTTTCAGTTTATTAGTAAAATGCTCCAATTCCCTGTTCACGCTGGGACCCAGTATTAGATTCAGATCAAAGCAATCCTGAATTAAACTGTCAGTGTCATCTGGTTTAGATGGTATTAATTTATCAATCCCTGTAATAGCTTGACAAGGTCTTTCTTCTTTAGTATTTACACTGTTGACAAGTTGTCCATTGGTGTCGATCGCAATAACAGCAAAGTCTTGAGGTGAGTTTTTTAAGGTTCCATTGAAGCCTACATGGTCTGATATAAAGCAGGAGAGAGTGTTTCTCTCCATTATCGAGTCCTGTGCGATTAAAAACCTTAGTGATTAAAGGCAATCGATCATTTTATTTGTTTATTAACTTGGATATACATGTTGTTTGTATATATATAATTAAATCTTTCGATTTGCTGCTGTTAACGTTACGATTATTATATTAAATAAACAGTCGAAATAATATTGCAACGGCTCGTGCTTTGTAAAAACAGAAAGAAAACATAATTTCTACAAAATGTAGTTTTGTTGTAGAATTTCTTTACTCACACGCGTGCTGTTGTTGTTGTCAGTTTTTCCGCAACACGTGGTCGCGCTCTTAAAGGCGCAGTAGCGCAGAAGACAAATGCAGTTATACGTGCTTATTTTGCGTGAGTTTTGAGTTATTATTATAAGAGCTAGACAGAAAATGGCACGTGACAGACTAGTACGTGTCTGTTTGTTTTTACGTGACAGTATAATTTAATTTAAACAGCAAAACAAGAATACTATTCGTATATATGGTTCGAATAATACTGTTTTGTTTGGAACTTGAACCTATTGCTTCACAGATGATAAACAACCAATCAATCACCCACAGCTATAGTAGCTGTTTGTTGTATCCGAAAGTAACAGAAGCTATTGTGAGAATAGAACCCGGATCTTCCTGATAAATAGTCGGTATCATATCCTCCAAACCACTGGGTCTGTTTAATAAGAAGGATATCATTGTAGGATGTGTTTATTTAATACAAGCTTAAGAATGATTCGAACGCAAGTCATTTTGCTCGAACTTGTTTCCAAGATTTAAAGCTAACAATTTAACCTCTGGACCACTGAGTATGTGGGATTAAAAGTTATTTTGGATGACATTTCATTTACAGTTTTATAAGCAGGGTATCTACAAAGTCTTAAAAAGACTTTAATAAAAGTCCTTAAAAGTTAAAAACTCTTAAATCTACTGAAATGTTGTGTTGTAGATCCTAAGTCTACTTTAATCAGGTCTTAATGTTGCTTTTTCATGTATAGCTACCCAATCTGACCTTTAATAGTCATACAATCACCAACAATGCCTCTCAATAAAACCTTTTATTTAAAAATAGCATTTAATTACTTTCCTTACATTAACATTTGCTTAAAAGTTCTCCATTTATTTACTGCTGAGGATACTGATCTGACCTATATTTTTATTCTTAAATTAATATTATTATTGTAGACTGCAGTAACTGACAGCTGTTTTGTTCTACTCTTGGTAAGGGTTATAAGGTTTGTAAATAGATATATTTGAAAATTAATAAAAAAAAATCTAACAAAATCATTATTTTTGTATTATTAAATGTATTAAAGCCTAATAATGTTTTGTGGCAAGTGAAAATCTTTTCTAACTGCGATATTTGATTAAAAAAAAAAATCCCTAGCATTTAGCCGTTAATAAGTCTAAAATTTCATTCATAATGGTCTCAAAAATGTCTTGAACGTGCAGAAACCCTGATATGAAGTGAATTGCCTTGATTTGATAGAAGCAATGGGATTAAAGTCAGTTATTCAAGTCTATAACAGTGTTTTATCTGTTAAACCAACACACAGGCTTATATATTATTTCTTTTGACATTGTAATCTTAATCCTAAATTGCAGTTCAGGCTTTTTGGGTCATTATAGGCGTGTTTCATCTCTTTGTCCATCAGATGGCAGCAACTGTGTAGAAAAGAATAATGAACAGTAAGCTAATCCAGATGCTTAATTTACAATCTATTACAAGAAAAGTTTCTCTAGTGATTTTCCTTAGTACACGTCTAAAGGAGCAGCTTCGACCTGTTCTATGGTCAGTCGAGTCGAGAAGTGTGAAAAAAAAACAGGCTCTCATTCATAAGAAATGTAAACAGCCTCGTGGCCTCCAAAGCCCTTTTAAACAAGCGCTCATGTGTCTCCCTGTCTGAATCTGTTTTTCAGTTTAGATATTTTATGTATCTCAGATGTGTTACTTATGGCCTCAATTCACTAAGAATCAATGTATGCATTAATATTACTGTTAACCACCTTTAAATTACAGTATAAAACCCCAACGGACATAATATAAGGTCTTGATTAAGAGACTGGCCTGTAATGTTTCGTTCCCAGTCATTTAAATTGTTGTATTCTGGCACTCCAGCTTCGACCACATCCAGAAAATGTTTGGCTGCAGATAGCGGTGGGTTTTGTGTGCCTCGGCTATGGTGGTCACTGTTTAAATCTGTCAGGATGGGGTATGTTGTTTATACCTCAGTGTCAGCTGTGGTAAGCAACAGAGGAGCAAGCACAGTCTCCATTTTGGTCTGGATGTTTAATAGCTTGGAGCTGGAAAACAATGCTCTGTGTTTTGTTTTCACAAGAGTTCGGTTGTTGACATTAGGACCCCAGAGTCGTCTCCTCTTTTTTTTGTAGCTTTATGAGATTTGCGAGGTTTGGCTGAAATTGAGCAATAAAGTTAACAAATCTTCAAAGCTTTTCTGGAGTGGTGTGTTGAACTTCACGCATGAATCTCACACAGAAATTTCTTGGGTCATATTTCAGCCTGAAAGAAAAAAGGGAATAGAGATGGAGAGAGAGAGAAAGGAAAGAAAAAAATATGTATATCTCATAAAATTGTCATTTTCACTTAATATAATAATTAAAGAGCAAATTTTTCCCCTCAAATTCTCATTAAACAGAATAAAATATTATACAAAAATAGAAACAATTACATAACTTAAAGCATATTATATGAAATGTATATTTTACACCAAAAAAATCTGTTAATTAACAGTTTCTGTGTTTTCCATTTATTTATGGTTTTGAAATGCATTATGGGATGTTGATCTCTGCTCTGTCGACTTTTGATGTTGAAAATGTAACTTTACAGTTTAATAAAGTGACTTTTATTGACATTTTAGTAGTCTAAAATAGTATAATGTTTAAGTAATAATAAATAGATAAATTACAGAAAGTGTACTGGCAGCTTATTACAAGGTTTTAGTATCATAATATACACCACCAACTCAGACAATATATTACTTTAAACTAGCCATGGGATGAAAACCGGTTTCAAGGTTTACTGTGGATTGGAAAAGTCACAGTTTTAAACCTGCAAAGATTTTCTGTTATACAGTTTTTACGATATTTTTTGCAAGTTAAGCCTATTTAATTAAGTTTAGGAGGGGGAAATTACCTCCAGAAGAAAACTACTTGTAACTAATAGACAGCAGGAGTAATTATTTAGCCTGACATGTTTTTGACATATTTTAAATGTTTCTTATAAATAATAATAATAATTTTGCCATGATGACAGTAAATAATATTTTATTAGATATTTTTCATGACACTTCTATACAGCTTAAAGTGACATTTAACCTCTTAAGGCCCAAGGTGTTTTTTTACATGCATTTTTTTTATTTCTCTTTGCTATTTGGGCTTATTGGAACCTAATTAGAATAGAAATCTAAGTATAATCTTTTGATATGATGTACATTCAGAGAAAAATAATGTCCATGTGGAATCATGGTCCTAATTTACATAACTTTTCCTGAATTTTTTTAATGCATATATAACATAGACTTGGTTTTGACTTTGGTAATTGATAATCTGGAATTGGTAATATGCAAATGTACACTGACAAAAATGATTCATTGGATTTACAATTTTTTTTTAAGGTAAGTGGTTGCAAACAATTGATATGGGCTGAATTTATATTTAATTTAAATTCAACCCATATCAATTGTTTGCAACCACTTACCCTAAAACTATTTAGTAAATCCAATGAATCATTTCTTTTTCAGTGTAATACTATATATTGTTAAATAATATATAATTTAGAAACATTTTGAGGTGAAATATGGGACATTTCGTCTCGGTTTTGATCAAATTCACTCCCACATCCCAGTGTCCTACATTTTCTCTGTGATGACAGTAAACGTGGTACACAAATCTGCTGGCTGTCACTCCGCAAGGCAAACGTATTGATCTGTGGAAACCACTAGCTAAATTATCAACAACTGACAGGCAGCGAGAGCAATTGTTGGAGGCAATGTTTCCAGTGTTTTAACATTTCAGAGAGAGACACGGCCAACTGAAATAAACACACAATCAATTCAACTCACAAGTTTTGTTTTTTTTTTTGTTCCCCTCCTCGCCTCTTTTCATTACACGCTCTCTCGATGCTATTTTCATGTATCAACTACAATCCTAACATAATGTTTGGCGTATAAAAATGCCAAGGTGCTTTCCAAAGGGAGTTTTCACTGGATTGAGCTTCAAATTAAAAGCTCTTGTAAAAATGATTGTGTGCTCGGCTATGATGAGGAGTTATTTGGTCGCCTTGGTGAAGGAAAGCTCGTTATTTTTAATGGTTCTACACTGAAAAGCCTAAAGCAATGGCACTGAGAAACTGCCAACCTCAGCAAACGCTTTGTGTGGGGCACATTATAAGGGCAAATTCGCAATAAACACACACACACATACCTGCAAATGCTGGCACACGTACACGCTTCCACTGAAGATCAACTTCTGCCCTCTTGTGGCCTGAAGTCTGACATATTTATTAAGCACCTTCAGCCTTCAGATCAGATAACATCAGATTCTGTATTTAACTCTAATTGATTGTATGAGATCTTGTCATTTAGGCCGGAGGACAGAAGGACCAGCTGGGATGGAGGCTTGTAACAGAATCAGGGAATAATAAATGTCTCTCAGCTCCATTCCGTGACCATCAGTCCTCAGCATGAGACACGTCCATCCATCACTGCCAGCCAGAGAAGGCCAGAAAGCCCTGCAGTCTCCATCTTCTTTTAGTCCACCCTTCTCTTCTTGTGATTTTGCCATGTAGGATTTGTTCCTGGATCAACACTGTTAATGATACTCATGCCACAGTTTGAACTGATCAGATTTTAGCAGATAGAGCACTGTAAATGTATTATATTAAGGTGGCAATGTGATCTAGAGGAATATTTAAGTATGTCCTGCAATTTTTCCATCTTAATAACTCACAATAAAGATGAAAGCAACATTGCAAAGAAAGCATCTGATCGTATGTTTGAATTGGTGCTGGGCGATATGGCAAAGATGCATTCTCGATAATTATTTTCCATATTGAACGATAATTATATATATTTCGATATAAGCTGTTAATGTTAACAGATTTAAAAGAGTACCCCAACAATGACAGAAGCCACCAAAATTAGAGGGTGCATTAAATGGCATAACCTATTTCTGGCCGATAACTTTTCGATGGCGAAATTCAGTACATCTCTAATATCAACACACTTTTAGATTCTCATTGTTGCCCATTTCTGCGGTGTGATTGGCTCTTAGATCAATATAGATTAAAAAAGTCCAGAGCTTATCACTGTTATTGACATCAATTTTATCGCGATTCAATTATAATATAATTTATTGGCCCAGCTCTAGTTTGAATATGGTAAGTATTGAATATAAGTTAAAAATTTGCTGAATGGAAACAGCAAGATTTGCTTCAAAATGTGTACATAAAGAACGCATGCATACATAAAATGAAAAAAATAAATAAATAAATAGCATAAACTATATTGGAAACACCATTACCAAATTCCAGAATCTGCATTAAAAAAGTCATGTGATTTTGTTTTAACAGGTAACAATATTTGGTGTAATGGGACAGCATGAGAGGACAAACTAGTGGACTGACCAGCCTGATCTCACGAGGAAACGTAACTATTTTACGGTTTGTCCTTTTAGTGGCTAAATTGTATGAATTCATATGAGTTCATCATGAAAATGTTTTTAAAAGGAGGCATGGCACCAAACCCTACCTGTAAAACCCAACCATCATTGGGAGATGAGCAAATCGTACTAAAATGTTCGAATGAGATCGTACAAATTAATACGAATTAGCCACTAAATTAAAACGTTACGAATTGGCATGTGATAGCATTGAAATGACCACATTTTTTCTTTTCAAAGTCTCCAGCGAGTGAAAAATGACATCTGCTAAAGTTTCAGCTAGCAACATTCCGACAGGTGTATAAACCACCATTTACACTCTTAACCAACTGTGCATTTGTTGCTGCATAGTGTAAAAGGACATCGATGATGTCTTCGAGATGTTGTAGATGATTGGCTTTCTCTATTTAGGTGGTCTGTATTTTTTAACATTATTAATATTAATAATTCACAATAATTTACTATCAAATAGCGGTCTCACATCTGCAATGTTCTTCCACCGAATGTTCATTGCATTTTGTTTTCTGCGGTGCCAATAATTTATTGGATAAGAAAAAGGCCCGAAGTGGCTTCTCCTAATTTCCCGCCATTTTATTAGGAACTCACAAATATGTTCTTTTTGACTCGTTTGATGCTTTATTCGCAAAAGTTTTAAGCTATATTCCAGTTTTTCTCATAAGTCTACACTGTAAAAAGTGACTAACAGTGGTGTAAAGTAATAAATTACAAATACGCAAACTACTGTAATTGAGTAGTTTTTCTCAGAAATTGGAATTTACTAAGTAGTTATAAAAATATGTTCTTTTACGTTCTCTTGAGTACATTTTTAATGCAGTATTGGTACTTTTACTCCACTACTTTCCTTCAACCTGCAGTCACTACGTAATTTTTCTTGTCAATGAGGATTAGAAAAACTAGTCCTGTGATTCCTGTCCAATCAAATCACACATAGAAGGTAAATCACATCATGATGAACTACCTCAAGACTTGAGCGCTTTATAAATGCAGCAAACCATTTAGAAGCATTAAAAGTGTCGAGGATGTCCAAAATAGTAACACTCAATAACCCTGAGACTGTTTAGATGCATGTCACTGATGTGAAAATGACGGATGTTTACTGTATGATGACCAAAATGGCCTTAAAACATCCAGCAGGCACAAGATGTCAACATGACGTCAGATTGACGTTGTACCGTAATGTCATGGAGATGTTGCATTTTGTTTGGAAATGAAAATTGGGTTGACGTCAGAACTCAAAGTCAGGCCGACGTCAATGTCCAACGTCCAATCTAAAATCAACCAAATATCAATGTCTAATGATGTTACAGCTTGATGTTGTGTGGACGTTACCAATATGACGTCTATCAGACGTTGGATTTTGGTTGCCATATCTGACTAATAAATGTCAGTATTCGATGTCAATATGATGTTGGTTTAAGATGTTGGCTCGACGTTGGATTTTGGTCACTTTCTAACACAACCTAAAATCAACCAAATATCAATATCATTTGGCGTTGTTTTTGGACATAAAAATAACGTAGTCCTTAGACGCTGGCTAGACATTGAAATTTGGTCACCTGACATCACAACCTAAATCTAACCTAATATTAACGTCTTATGATGTGTGCCTGCTGGGTAATAACTAAAGGCACTACAGAATGTTACGTTTACACACATCCACAAATTACATGTAAATGCATCAGCTTTTTACAGCGTAATACTCACTATTTACTCTTGAGTACTTTTAAAAGGTCTACATTTTACTCATACTTTGAGTTATATTTACAACAGATACTTTTACTCTAAGTGCACTACATTTTTAGGCAAGTAATGGTACTTTTATTCAAGTATGATTTTTTCAGTACTCTTTCCACCACTGGTGATTGGTTACTTTAAAAAAGTCAGCAAACCCATTGACTTAACTTTAATAATTATGCACATACTGTAGTTTGTTTACTTAATACTTATAATTAAAGAGTTTACTCTCTTTTTTTAAGTCAACTAATCGATTTTTAGTTGTAATTGTAATTGTACAGTGTAATTTACATCTTTGGATGGAAACAGAGATATTGATATGTTTGCGCAAGCGGTACCATCTCGACAGATGAGGTCATTAAAAAGGTAATTATAATTATACTGTTATGATAGTTTAATTTATATTTCCTATGGATACTGGAGCACAAAATCATGCACATAATAGGCTGTATTGTGTGCACATATGCTGCTTCAGTGAAACAGACTGGACACGTTAGCTCTAGATGAGCCTGATGGGAAGGATCTGACCTGATGTCCCTTCAGCAGGAGGAACAGTACAGGTCATACTCGCCGCCTGTTGTTGCTCATGCTCCAGTTCACCAGAAAAGTGAACAGAAATCATGAGTCAATGTGCCAAGCAATCTGAAAAAGTATCACAGCTTCTTTTTATTATTAAAATTCACCTTAAAAGAAATTTTTACAAAGTAAAGTGGCATTGACGGTTGTGAAGATGCTTTCTTGTCACTACTTTACTGTACTCCCCAGTAAGAAACAACAATAACTGAATCACTGAACTGTTTTTTTTGGGATGCAATATAAATAAATAAATATATATATATATATATATATATATATATATTTTTTTTTTTTTTTTTTTTTTTTAACGCACCACTTTAAAAGTTCTCATTAGGAATCTATATTTTTAAGAGATTCTGTTCTGGTTAGTTACAGTGTAAAAACAGACTAAAAAACTAAATTGTAAAGCAACTTGCTGCAGAGCTTTTTGAATTGACTTAAATCAAGTCAAGGGCAGTACTTGGGTTAAAAGTTGAGTCAACTAAAAAAAAAAGCTGTGTAGCAAGTTTACAATTTTAACAGGGTGTCTGCGGGGTCTTAAAAAGTATTAAAAGTTGATAAATCAATTGATATAAAATTAAGGCCCTTAAAAGTAATTAAAAAGTCTTAATTGAACTTTTTACAAGGTGTTCAATTTTGTTCAAGTGTTGTCCAAAGTGTTTGACTCCAAAAAATAAATATATTTATTTTCCTCCTAATATTAACAGCAGCGTGCTCGATCCAGATGATTGGTTCAGGCCAGGCCATGTCCTGCCAAGCTCCTCCGTCTGGGTGATGTCACGTAATTTGCGACAAACATGGAAAGGTGATGTGACGCTCTCCAATGTAAGTTTGCGTCTCCTGGTTGGAGAAAAATTTGTTTAAACGGTGGCTGAAGCCTGTCTCTGAAACCAACCACGTAATTTATTCCTTCAAGCTTTGTTTCTTCCGAGCTTATCCGAGTTCTGTTGCATGGTTGTACTCCATTGATTTATTCAACTACAACTGTTTATTAACAACTGTTCATGTATTAAGTTAAAGGTCCGATACTGATTAGAACTTGAAGTGGGGATGAGGTCTTACAATATTCTCAGATGGTCTTTAAAAAGTCTTAAAAAGGTTTTGAAATTACCTTTAGGATGCCTGCATATACCCTGTTTAAGTTGTCAACTTTTTTTTTAAAGTGGGATTCAATCCAAAAGAGCACCCCTTGTGAAAGGATATTGTTTTTAAGCAACATTTTAAATAGCTTTGGTTCACAGTGACAATACGCTGGCATTTGTCAGTTACAAGAAGTGTCTGAATGTTGTATCTGTACATATCTATAGTGACCTATGATATCAGCTGCATTGTTGTCTGATGACACATTTCTTATTGTTTTATGGGTAAAATGTTCATTAGATACATCCTTCATCTCCAATGAAAGTTTTTTTCCCCTACATGTTACTGAATGCCGTGTATTTGGATGTACTTATTTGACAATACCCTTTTCACTTACTAAATACTACAAGGCATATTTGGGAATTTGGTGTTTTGGTAGCAAGGTAGAAATTGGAAAGTAACAACACATCGTATAACAGCACATCTATTACCTGGCATTTATTCAGCAATTAGTCACCATGTTTGTTGGCAAAATTAACTGAATTTCTAAAGGATACATTTAATTAAGATTATTTCACCGAGAATTCACTAATGTGGCCACACACCGTGAAACAACAGTGGTCATGTTTAATAGCTAACATGACTGGTCATTTTTAAAAAGGCCTGTCAGTTATGTTTAATACAAGTAAGATGTTGCTTTGTATTGGAAAAAGGTTAATCACCCCTCCGTTGGACTTAATAACATGTTTGGCTCTTGAAATGCTCAAATGCATTAAGAAAAAATCCTCTGAATTGTGTGATATCTGAGAGGTGTTTTTGAACTTTGTGTGAAAAATGGAGATATTAAAGAAGCTTTGGAAGTCTGAAGTTGTGGAATGTGAATTGGTGTTTGATTAGAGTTAAATTTTTATTATTATAATTTTTTCCTACACCCGTCTAGGGTAGGTTTTGGGTATTGGGGTTTGATTTGTTGTAAAACCTTGTAAAACTTAATAAAGACAATGCAAACAGGCTTATATTCAGAATTGAAAAGAAATGGCAAATAGTTGCATGTCAAATATCTTACCTGTTATTAAACTGCACCGGTTGGCTTGACTTGTCGACAACTGCAAGATAAAAGTACAATGATGCACCGCTTATCACTTTCTCCGCAAAAAGAGATTCAAGATTGGTACAAAAGAGTGTGTGTAAATGCATATCTAGACCACACGTGAAGAAAGCGGTTTCACCACAGATGGATCAACTGATAAGATCTGTCCTTACTCTGACTGGGCCCTCTTACTGCTAAAGAGACCCTCATCTAGTACTATTGTTGAGCCGCTATCAGCATTACACTAGCGATTATGGTCATCGTGCCCCTATCATGCCCTTTCAGAGCTGCTAAAGAATTCTGGAAGTTTGAGATCATCTGAAATATTTGAGTTTCTCCAGGTCAACATCTTCCTTATGAAAATATCTCTTTCAAAAGGTGCGTGGCTTTGCGCTAACTAGCGCCATGCAACGCCGCACATGCCGATTAAAGAGCTAGAGGTGAAGTCTCCGTTTGATGTGGGGAGACGGAGACAATGATACTCATTATCGCTGGCGCTGCAAATGTCTCCACCTCTGGATCGGATCAGGTGCTAACAGGTTGACACGGGGGTAATTTCTAGCTCGTCTGGGGTAATTGAAGAGCAGCCATATAGACCAGATTTATAGGCTACGTTTTATGGCCAGATGATAACTTTCTCTTGTCTCGCGGTGCTGTGGGACTGTTAGGCTTGGCGCTTTGCCTTAAATTAAAGGAGGTTTTGAAAGGATGAGAATAAAAACGCAACTCTAAACCGAGACATCCAATCTTGATCTGTGAGGCCTCATGAGGTCAATGGCAAAACTGATGTCCCATGATGAGAACTCGCATGCCAGGACTCTCATTTTAATGCTCTTTACTGAGAACTGACAAGGATAAACATTAGAAAGGCTTTGCGATCTTCTTGCAAGCTGTTATTTTTAGATTTTTTGTTTTTTTTGGATCCAACAGTTCTACTTGTGCGGATATACAGTAAAAGCCCCAATGCACTTCAAGGGAATTCGGGAAACAAACAGATGTGACATCATTTTGAATGAAAGAAGGTCCAAACAAAGTTCTTTATTGATCCCAGCAAAACTACAACAATGCTATTATATTTCTTAGTGTGCTTTTTTTTTATATAAAAAAGACAGATAATTCTTTACTATTATGCATTGTTAGATGATCACTGCACATTTTCACTTATCACTTTCCATATGGTCTTAAATAGAGAGTAAAAGTTACACTGAAGCAGTGCTGGAGTAACAACATAACGTAGGTTTACTTTACAAGTGATAATTGACCATTAGTCAAAGATATTTACATTAGATGTCGCCTACGATGTTGTCTATTGGAAGGAATGCATCAATAGAGCCACCATTTTAGTACAGGGTATTGCTCCTTTGAAATGAATGTGGGACCAAGGTGCAGTGGAGGACTGGCCATCTGGAGCCATAGACATGTAAACATGCATACATATATCTAAAAAGAGGTCATAAACGAATATTTTTTCAATTCAAATGAGTAGCAGCTTGGACCGGGAAACAGTATTTCGTATCGGTGAC